>NC_140417.1:106160486-106407986 GCF_965140295.1 Lepidochelys olivacea
TCCATTTGCTTATAAACATACTGCCCAGGGCCTAAGCTGCATTTTCCTTTTCCAGCAAACCAGCCCCAACAGAGGCACCTAATCCTATGTGAACAACTTCTACCAGAGAAAAAGCCAGTAAGGAACATGGGTGCTCCTCTGACAGTGACAAGAAAGTGACAAGAATCCAAGTCCTATCACTGGCAGCCACTTTGTCATCTTTCTTTCTTTTTCTCCTGTAAACACTATGGCAGAATAAAGCCTTTGTCATAGCTCACTTGGTATGTGATACGAAGTGCCCGTGGCTGATGCTCTGTAGCAAGCTGGATCTATATTCTGGAGCAGGGCCATTCAGGCTTTTGTAACACTTGTGCACGGTTCTGCTGCAAAGTGGAAAATTTGTGGCAGCTTCAAGTATACCCCAAAGCAGAGGATTTTTAATAAATTACAGAACACAATCAGTACAAATGTCTCACGGATGAGGCAGCTGGAAGTTTTGAGAAGTAGTGGCTAATTGTGGTGTTTGGCACTTGGGATGCTGAGGATGGAGATTTGCATCCAGGAGCCTGAGAGGTTCTTAGAAACAAAGACATGTAGGACTGGAAGGACCTTGATAGCTCATCTAGTCCAGTCCCCTGCACTGAGGCAGGACTAAGTATTATCTTGACTATCCCTGACACAGTGGAGTCATTTCCTCTTCCTCTTCCTCATGGGGAGGAGTGAAGAAGTGATTTTTTTTAAAGTAGACTTGTACTTTCAGGCCAAACAGTGCATAGAGCAGCTCAGGAACAGTTGTACAAAGGTGACCTTTGTACTCAACCAATCCCGAGCTCACTCTGTGCCACTTTGGTCCTGAGGGATAAATGAGATCAGCTTGAAGCACAATTCTTTGACAAATTCTGCAGCCACACGATGGTGGAAAACATTCCACAGCTCTTACTGTTAAAGTTTCAGAGTAGCAGCCATGCTAGTCTGTATTCGCAAAAAGAAAAGGAGTACTTGTGGCACCTTAGAGACTAACCAATTTATTTGAGCATAAGCTTTCGTGAGCTACAGCTCACTTCATCAGATGCATTCAGTGGAAAATACAGTGGGGAGATTTATATACACACAGAACATGAAAAAATGGGTGTTTATCATGTACACTGTCATTTTTTTCATGTTCTGTGTGTATATAAATCTCCTCACTGTATTTTCCACTGAATGCATCCGATGAAGTGAGCTGTAGCTCACGAAAGCTTATGCTCAAATAAATTGGTTAGTCTCTAAGGTGCCACAAGTACTTCTTTTCTTATTGTTAAAGTTGTTACTATTAAGCTTGTTGTTTTCTGTTGTCTGTGCATTAGCAACCCAAAATGAAGGACTGTGGTTGACTGGGAGTGAGGTTTCTATTCCTGATTCTGTCTCAGACTTCTTGTGTGGCCTTGGACAAGGCACTTTACTGTTCTGTCCCTCAGTTTCCCTATCTGTAAAAAGGGGTTACAAATAGCTAGCTGTCTCTAGGGCTGCTGTGAAGCACTTTGAGATTCCAAAGTAGAAGTTACTATAGAAAAAGATAAATGTCTGAAAGTACAGAAGCCTAAAATTAAATAGTATTAAAAGTTTAGTTCTGTCAAGGCCTGTTACCTACATCATGGCACAAAAGTTGGGATTAGCTGAGGCTCTCTTTCTGTCACATCCTAGAATTTTGTTTATCTACGGCTGACAGCAGGGCATTCTCAGCTGAAAACCCTGTGCCTTTGAAACTCACTCCTTGTGACTATCTGTCAGAGCCTGTTTGACAAGCTCTTGATCATGCTTCAAGCTGCTTTTGTTCCATCAGGCTCCTGAGTGAAACATTATTTTTTTTGTGTAGTTGGATATTGATGGAAGGTGAGGTCTTCCTGAGGAGTGGGTTATTCCTGGCTTATTGAGATGACACTTAATGAATTTAGGAAAACCATCTTGTATGTTATATGGAAAACATCTACCTACATCTGTGCTAGGTGTTATATATGCCAATTAATACATTATAACCACAGCTCACTGAAATTGTCCACATCTGATGTCACATGTGCTGTCACCAGGGTCCCTGCCTGGTTCTCCATGGCCAGAAATCAGGGTACTGCTGCATTATTATCCTCCTTGAACTCCTAGCTGCTTTTCTCACCATCAATCACAATCTCCTCCTTAAAGTCATGTCCATCCTCTGCTTTCACAATTCTATTCTCTCCTGATTCTCCTCTTAACTCTCTAGTGATTTATTCGGCATCTCTTCCAATGGCCTCCTCTTCATCTCTCACACAGGCTTGGCCATTGCCCCACCCTTCTCCCTACAAAACCTTCCTCTAGATGACTTCAGCCATTCTCATGTTTCAGTTATTGTCTGTGTGCTGATGAGTCACAAATTTGCCTCTCCATTCTGACCTGTCTCCCTCCATCCAATCACACATCTCAGCCTGGCTCTGTGATATCTCCTTCTGGATGTCTCTAGGGCTTTTAACATGTCCAAATGTGATTTGCTTGCCATCCCTTCCAAACCCTTCCTACTCCCTACCTTCTCCATCAATGCTGAAAACACTAACCCACCTGTCACTCATCCCCATAGTCTAGGTGACCTGTTTGACTCTGTCTTCTCTTTAGACCCAGATATCCAGACCATGTCCAAATGTTGGTGTTTCTTCCCCCATAATAATTTCTGTCCTCCGTGTCTACACCACTGTCTGTCAGCCTCACATCATCTCCCCATTTTGACTACCCCAGCCTCCCTATCTCTTGCCTCCCTGACACCCGTCTCAATGTCCCTCACATCCTTTCATAATGCTACTAGTTAGAGCATTCTCGTGGCCTGTCATTCTGACCATGTCATGTCAAGGCCTTCCACTGGCTTCCCGTTTCCATCACCATACATGTACGCTTCTGACCCTTACTTTCAAGGCCCTTCACAATTTAGCTGTATTTACTTATTTGCTCTTGTATCTTACCATATCACCACTCCATCACTTCCACTCCACCAGTTATGCCAGCCTTCATCACCCCCTTGTCTGCTTCTCCTTTAAGCACCTTCACACTAGTGCTGTGAAAATAATAGATTTTTCGATTCACTGGCAATTCCCCCTCCAAAAAAATTTTTAAATTATTTTTGGTCAAACCAAAAATGACATTTTTTAAAATGTTTGGCAAGTCTAAAAGTAAAAAAAAAAAAAAAAAAGGGTGTTTCAGGTCAAATGACATGTTTTGTTTGATCTGAAAAGAAATGTTTCTTTTTGATTTTGAGCATTTTGAATGCTTTTTAATTTTATTTTTTAATTATTTTTAATTTTTTATTTTTTAAAAAATAAAATTAAAAGAAATTTCTAAAAAAAAATTGGAATTGAAATATTTTATTTAAAAAATGTCAAAATAAAATATTTTCATTATTTTTGGAATCTTGTTTGTTTTATTCAGCCAAAACAATTCCATGACTTTGTGGAATGTTTTGGTGTTGCAGCATTTGCATTTGTTGCTAAAAACGAGTTTCAGTCCAAAAATTTCACCCAGCTCTACTGCACACCTCTTTCCATTCTACCTCTTATGCATGGTACACACCTTCCACTTTCACTATGGGGTCTATGGGAGCTGACTAACTGGTTACAGCTTGGGAGAAAGTCAGTAGGGACTTATGATATTTCTATATTTCTCTTCTTTGTTTATATAATATATTATTAAATGAATGGGGTGTGGTGTGTGCAACATATCCAGTATTACCTAGTGGTGCACATATCTAGCCTATGTAAATACATATGCTCGTTACAGTTTCTCTTATCTTTCTTCCATCACTCTTTCTGCGTGTTTCTTACATCTACTTGTTACATTTTATCTTAATTAGATATTCTCTGTCCCAAATACCATACTATCTTTGACTATTTTGTGCAGCACCTACAACAATCGGACCACAATCCAGATTCAGGGCTTCCTGATACTACTGTAAAATGTTTGCTCTAATAAGACAATATGCTCTTTTTTACTGAATGTCCAGTGGATATTCACAACTTTAGATACATTCATATGGGTTGGCTACATTTTTGATTGCAAATCACTGTTCAGTTGCACAAAAATATTACTATATTTTTGCAAATGTACATTTTGTATTTGGTGTGACCCCATGTGCCCAGGGCAGCCCTCACTGAAAATGCCAAGGTCAGGGCAGGCTGCAAAAGGGAGAGCAGATACTCCCAAGACTGGTGAGTAACACTGAAGTTAAACCTCCCAACCAGTCACAAACTGTGCTTCTGATCCCCCATGCTGGTTATCAAGAAGCAAAAAAAAAAGAAATCACACAGCCCCCTCTATTGCATTCCAGTTCTCTGGCTCCCAATCAGCACCTAGGTCCAGTACAGTGAGAAGTTATTTAAAAAACTCTGCTCACATATCCAAAATGTTCCTCTGTCTCCAAAGAGTCAGCCACGTTACCAGGTCAGTATAGTTTTGGATCTGACCCCAAATACCACACTGCCAGCCAATCCTTTAGTGTCTAAAACTAAAGGTTTATTATAAAGAAAAAAGAAAGGACAAGAGAGATGTTAAATGATAAAACAGTCATGTACATACAAAGACTTCAAAGTCCATATATCAGGTTCCTATCTGTACTGGTGAGTTTGTTGGCTTGAAAGTCCCTCTGGAACGTATCCACAGCTTGGATGGGTCATTCAGTCCTTTGTTCAGCGCTTCAGTTTGTAGCAAAGTTCCTCCAGAGATAAAAAGCAGAACTGAAGATGAAATGAAGAAGATGCAGCTGCCTTTTATAGTCTTTTGCCATGCAGCCTGTGCTTCTGTTGCTTCAAACACAAGCTGCCCAGCACATGGCTTTGGAAGCCTTTTCTGTCCATAGACGTGTCCCTGCATGCCTTGCTGAGTCATGAGGTGTACCCCTTGCCTTCTCTCAGTGGGTCAGTTGTATAGCTGATGGTCCTTAATGGGCCATCAAGCAGGCTAGACAGTGCTGATGCCAAACTGTCAGGGTGTCACTCAGAAGCATAGCACAAGTTCAAAATACAGACAGACATACATATCTATAGCTCATAATACAAAGGTGATACAAACATATAAACAAGATGATCATATCTGGCAAATTATAACATTTTTGCAGATATCTTACACGGCATATCGAGCATAACTCACTGCAATTTTACAATATTGGTATTCATAATATCCTAAAGTGTCCCCCAGATTCCATACAGCATCACACTTAGTTGCCACATTCTGGAATAAATAGACAATTGGGAACCAATTTTCAAAGCTTTATGTGTTACCCCAGTGCTTTATACCGCAGAATTTGACTTCATTGGCCCTAAGAAAGGAAGAGAGGCAATGGAGAGGCGATATGAATTTTAGTTAGAATACTCTGTGTCTCTGCACACATGCAAAATGTAGGATAGGACAACTCAGCTAGACAGGTACAGAAGCATCCAGTTACTAGATGTTACTAGACGTACGCAGTAGCTGTTTCTCAGCAGTTTTCATTATGGGTAAGCCACCTGGTAGATCAGACCCTCAGAGAACAGAGCCAATCAGAATTAAAGTCAGCCCATCTGACTCAATGGCTGGCCCAGGCAGGTATGTCTGTTATAAGGGCTGGATCCCAATGCCTATACCATTTTGGATACAGTTGAGTGCTACTGCAATTTTATTTACTACGGAAGCCCTCCATTAGGATAATGGTTGGTCCATTGTGGTGTGTTTTCTAGATCTAGAGGGAGAGCTGGGAGTAGGGTTGCCAACCCTCCTGGATGGGCCAGAAGTCTACCAGAATTGGCATCGATCTCCCGGTAACCATTGAAAGCAATCCGGGAGATTTTAATAGGCTGCTGTTTTATCTGTGGGGGACTGGGCGTACAGGTGGGACCTCAAAAGCAGTACTCGTTGTCGTGTAAACAAATCACTTTGGGTAATGAATTAATTGACCAAGCTTTAACTAATGGGTGGATTGAAGAGACAGTCTCACCATATGCATCACCTGTTTGGATTGTGGCCAAAAAGGAACCCGGGAAAGGGCAATTGGTAATAGATTATAGACGAATTAATGCTGCTGTTCAAACAGAAAAAGGGGTTATTGCTAATCAAACTGAAATTCAATTTAATCTTCTTGCTAAATTAAACAACAACCCCTGGAAAGCCATTGTAGACATTAAAGATACGTTCTTTCAAATTCCAGTCTTAGATCTTCAGGGATTGACTGCCTTCCTGTGGAATGGGAAAAAATACAAATTTCGAGTTGCCCCTCAGGGATTTTGTAATTCCCCTGCATGGGCTACACAAATGATGGCACAATCAATGGCCTCCTTCAATCATGATAATTGGGTTAGTTACTTGGATGATATCCTGGTCTTTGATTCCACCCAAGAAACTTGTAGTATTGTTTTAAATGCATTGCTGCAGCATCTTGAGAATCAGGGTTGGGAAATCAAAAAGGAAAAGGTAAAGGGTGCCGCCCTTAGGCAAACATGTTTGGGGTAGACATGGGGCGCCATAGATATTACCTTGAATTCAGATGTAATTGAAGCAATAGACCAGCTTACTTCTATCCGTTCCTTAAAGGATTTTGATGGTCAACAGACCACTATAATCACTGAACGTTGGACCTTTACGCCTGCTGAGCTCAGAGACTTGAGGGCCAGAGTATCTAGGAAAGAAGGTGAACCTATTTGGAAATGGATAATGTGATTATTTAAAGAACATAGTAATGATTTTCTCACTATGTAAGATGTTGTTTTTTATTTTTTGTTGGAGTAATTTTTTGCTTGCTTAAACACTATTTTTGTTGCTGGGATAGAGAGTATTCTCATAGTTGACTTGATGATCTGGTTCTCCCATTTGTACAGCTGAACCCAGGAGGTCCGGCTCCTGCCTCTGAGAGGATGGCAGTGTAAATGACAGATTATTGCTTGGTAACAGCTGTCAAAAGTCCAGTCGGTGGTGCAGAAGGGCTAAGACAGGCTCCCTATCTGCCCTGGCTCCATGCGGCTCCCGGAAGTGGCTGGCATGTCCAACTCCTAGGCACAGCGGTGGCCAGGGGGTCTCCATGCGCTGCCCCCTCCCCTACTTCTGATTTTACAGCTTCCATTGGCCAGGAACCATGGCCAATGGGAGCTGCCTGCAGGCATGGGCAGTGCACGGAGTCACCTGGCCGCCCCTGAGCCTAGGAGCTGGAGGGACATGTCGTTGATTCCCAGCAGTCATCTGAGGTAAGCACTGCCTGGTTGGAGCCCATACCCCCTCTCACCCCCCAAACTCCTGCCCCAGCCTGAGCCCCCTCCTGCACCCAAACTCCCTCCCAGAGCCTGCACACTGAACCTGCTCCCATACCCCAAACCCCTCATCCCCAGAGCCTACACTTCCAGCTGGAACCCTCAACCCCTGCACCCCAACCTCCTGTCCAAGGCTGGAGCCCCTCTCATGCTCCCAACCCCTTGGGCCCACCCCCCAGCACCCTGTCCAACACCCCAACCCTCTGCCCCAGCCCTGATCCCCCTCCTGGACTCCAAATCCCTTGGTCCTAGCCTGGAGCCCCCTCCTGCACCCCAAACCCTTATCCCCAACCCTCCAGCCAGAGCCCTCACCCCTCGCATACCCAGCCCCCCGCCCCAGCCTGGTGAAAGTGAGTGAGGGTGGGGGAGACCGAGTGTTGGAGGGAGATGGGATGGAGTGAGTGGGGGTGGGGCCTCAGAGAAGGGGTGGGGCAGGGGGGGAGGCCTCAAGGAAGGGGAGGGGCAAGGGCAGAACAAGTGTGTTCAGTTTTGTACGATTAGAAAGTTGGCAACCCTAGCTGGGAGGGAAGCATTTATTACCCCTAGAGACTATGGAGCCTAAAAAAATTATATTTAGGTATTCGCTAACTGCTTTAAACTGGGATTTTGTCTCAGTTAAAGAGACAATGGGACACAGCTCAGTGAAGGTGAAGGTTTGTCAATTCTTTCTTGATTGAGCTGGGCTTAGGGGGAGAAATAGTGTCCTATAGAGTCAGAGCCTTACGGAGATCCAGCGAATGGATATTCTATATGCAGATCACAACATCTGTACCATTTTGGATACAGGCTACAGATTTCTGTTTCACCAGCAACTGAGGACCAGTCAGCTGTTAAATATGACTATTTAATACTGCTAAATGTAAATGTATACAACTACGAACAAAGAATGTAGGCCATACTTATAGAATGGGGCTCTGAAGAGGGGCGTTGTGATTGTTAATCAGTTGAACTGTGATTAATGTGATGTTGTGGCCAAATAAGCTAATGTGAGCCTGGGGTTCAGAAACAGGGGAATCTTGGATAGGAGTAGAAAGGTTATTATGCCTCTGTATTTGGCACTGGTGTGACTGCTAATGGAATCCAGTAGAACCTCAGAGTTTTGAACACCAGAATTAGGAACTGACCAGTCAACCACACACCTCATTTGGAACCAGAAGTATGCAATCAGGCAGCAGCAGAGACACCCCTCCTCCCCCCAAAAAAGGAAATACAGTATAGTACAGTGTTAAACATAAACTACTCCAAAAATAAAGGGAAAGCAGCATTTTTCTTCTGCATAGTAAAGTTTCAAAGCTGTATTAAGTCAACATTCAGTTGTAAACTTTTGAAAGAACAACCATAATGTTTTCTTCAGAGTTACGAACATTTCAGTGTTACAACCAACCTCCATTCCCGAGGCGTTCGTAACTCTGAGGTTCTACTGTACTGTGTTCAGTTCTGGTCCCCACAATTCAAGAGGGATATTGATAAATCAGAGAGGAGTCACAAGAATGATTAAAAAACATGCTTTATAGTGATAAGACTCAAAGAACTCAATCTAGTTATCTTAACAAAGAAGGTTAAGGGATGACTTGAATGCAGTCTGTAAGTGTCTACATTGGGAACAAATATTTAACAATTGGTTCTTCAATATATCAGAGAAACGTACAGCATGATCCAATGGCTGGAAGGTGAAGCTAGACAAATTCACACTGGAAATTAGGCATCATTTTTGGCAGTGAAGGTAATTAACCAATGGAACAATTTACCAAGTGTTGAGGCGGATCCTCCATCACTGACCATTTTTAAATCAAAATTGGATGTTTTTCTAAAAGATATGCTCTAAGAATTTTTTAGGGGACATTCTTTGGCCTGTGTTACACAGGAGGTCAGACTAGATGACCACAGTGGTCCCTTCTGGCCTGGGAATCTATGAATCAGTGAAAACCCAAGGGCTGGAGATCCCCAGATTGATTGTTTGCTGATGGAGTTCTGAAATGTTAGGAAAAGAACTGAGATTCTGCTATTCTTCTCAAGCTCAGAAGAGTCCAGTGGGGACATAGTACATATTATAGAGACTGAGAAATCATCTCTGAGTAGAGGTCAAAGGGGAATATATTTATATGTATGTGCCAAAGTATAGAAGTGTGGAATGTTATGTTGAAACCTTATATTTGAATACATGTAACAGCAACAAGGTGAGAGAGTCTGCATAAGGAACAGTGGTAGATATACTGCCTAGCAGCTTTTGTTTAAGCATGATTCATAGAATTCCAAATATTTACAATGTTTTATAGTAATTACAGTGTTTGCTCTGTGTATGAAATGTTTGCTTAATAAGAAACTGGTATCTCTTTGAAGTTGAGTGGAAACTATTAACACCTACTTATCAGGGTTTTATATACAATAGCTCTGAAGTTTAACTCTGTAGCTAATGCTTTCTGAAGGGGGTTGAAAATACAGAATTGAAACTTGTGCTTCAGCCAAGAATTAACTTGAGGTGAAGGAAGAAAAGGTGTGTAATAGTTATACATAATATTGACTCAGCAGCCCTCTACCCTGTTACTTATGCCTAAAGGCAGACACTTAAATCTGCATTTAGGCTCCTGAGTAGTTAAGAACTTGTACCTTGAGTTTCAGAGGCCACTAAATCAGCCTTTAATTGCTTTAGATGGATATTTATGCACTTAAATATGGGCACCTAGGTTTGAAAAAATGACCATTTGTTTCAGACTAAACAGTGGGTCTGCCTACTTGATCCAGATTAGGCTATCTCAGTTTAGAATTAAACTACTGAATACACAACATTTCAGATTTCCCAAATAATGTCAGCTTGCACCATTTATCTATTATTAAAGTCAAGAATATGGGATAGAATCACTTGTGTATTCATTGGGAAATACACACTTCACCCTTAGACCATTAAGAAAACACTGTCTGAGTGCAAAAGGAATATGGTGACCAGCAGTACTGTTTAAAACCTCAGTACTGCATTGGGCTTGGTGCAAGCTGACCTACCAATAGAGTAAACAGATAGAACGTGTGGAAAAAGCAGGGCAGGAGCTTGGGGGGTAACAGGCACCTATATAAGAGCTGTGCCTATAAAATCAGGACACCTGCTCATCCTACCTACCAACCACTCAGAGTCCCATGGAAGTCATTGGGGCCACCTGGGTCTATCCACATGAAGCTCAGCACATGGCTAGGCCCTTACTTCATGGATGATGATATTTTCTCTCTGACAGACAATTTTCTAGAGTCCCATTCAAAACCAAAACGAACTGCACCTTTCTATTTGTTATACTTACCCTCTCATCCCTCTTAACCACACATTTTGACCAATGTTCCTTTCATTTGTCATGCTTTGGAGATTGTACCCAAAATTCAGCAATTCCAAAACAATTGTAATCTGAATAAAGTTTCAGAGCTTGCCTTATTTGCCTTTTGTTCTGTAGTAATATATCATTATTCTGTTTATTTCACTTCTGAAAGGTAGCAAAATAACGATAAATACGGGAATGTTACATTTAATTGAACACGTAACACAGAGTTGCTGTTTCTGAAGGTATTTTGTCCCCTTTGCTTTCAGCACATTTAATTATGTATGAGCTCTTAAAAAAACCTCAAATAATATGAGACGTCTACTAGGAGAGGAGATTTGAAGATGATAAACGTTATTTCGAATCACCATGATATGATTCATATTGTGATGTGATTGGGAACAATATTAAAACCCACCAAGGCTATTATACCTAAATTTTTGTTTCAATTCATGCAATATTGCTGCTGCTTAATATGATTTCTATTTACTTCTTTCCATTGTTAGTGTTTTATTGAGGTTGTGTCGGTTTTATCAAGCTAATCTCTACTGGAAATGGAGGTCAGGAGATCCAAAGCACTGGCAAAAGCCTGTCTCCATTATATTCTACTTGGTATGAATTCACTGGAAAACCCTCACTCTAAAATAAACTTGCTTTCTTCACCATTCTTCAGTTACAATATGTCTACCTGCACAAACCCTGACAGCTTGATATTTAAAAGCTATATAAACTCTCATCATCTAATTTTATATTCCCTTTCTTTTAATGACATATTGGATTTTGTTTAAAGCTGTGGTGAATGCATTTATCGAAGGGTTTCGAATCAAGTTATCTCTGCCATCAATAAAAGATTGAATTTTAAAGGTTATTTTAATCAGAACTTAAACACATGCACTACTACTATTAATGACAATGACAGCAAGTCATTAATGTGCGTTCTTGTGTTGAGGTTGAGGCAAGAAATCCTGTTATGCCCATGCTAGAATACAATTTGGCAACACAGGATATTGTAAAAGCTTTATAAATCTTATATCTCTATTTCTCCTTGTATTCTGGTCTGGGGAGTAATGAAAAAGAGTGACACATAAATTTACCTACCAACTGGGGTATGCTTTCTCTCTTGAATGCCCACGTATAACTCCCATTAACATTTGTGGAAAATATACATGCATGTCAAAGGGGAGAACAGGCTACCAGTTATCCAAAGGTCCAGAATATGAACAGAATGGTACTCATTTTAGTAGCTTACTAATCAATTCTATATCATGTTTACTTAGGTTTATGTTCTTTGAACTGAAAACATTTACATAAAATAGCTAGCTAACCTACAAATTAAGAAACTAAAATTCAGAAATATTTCTTACACCTTTAGATTTCACGCTTGGATATTCCTATTAACAGTTTTTAAAAATAACCATTATTGCAGTACTCTGCTCTGTCCCTTCCTAACCATGTTATTGGATACGTGATTGAAATCTGACAAAAAAGCCCACAACGTTTTATAATAATGTCCTGCAGCAAAAGTATGGCACCAATAACTAAACAATACTTTATCACCTTTGCCACTCTCAACAGCTCCCATTAATACGGAGATCATAGTGTTAGGCCTTCTATTCCCCAGCTGACCGCGTTAGTGACAGCCAGGGCTTAGGCAACGACATTGAAAAATATTTGCCGTGACACAGCCACAAATCACTGCAAGACAAGTTAAAAACTCAATATTCACTAAACTTGCATCTGTTCTTTTCTTGTGAGAACATCTACAACACAATGAGTTAGGCTAAATTCCTTAAAGTATCAAAACACTGATGGAAAGTGAAACAAAATATTGGTTGATAAAAACTAAATGCTCAGAGGGGCCTCTGTCAAATCATTTATACACAAAAGCTATCATCTGAGCAGTAATATAGTCAAGTAGATATTCTGATGATGAAATATTTTTTAATGTTAGGGGGTTAGTGTGTGTGCAATGCACAAAGCGGATGAACACAAGCATCTGAAAATCACATTTTCTTTGGGGTTCACTAAACACTCTAATCTTACCATTATTGATTTTTATTTTCATCTCTCCCAGGGAATTCAAGATGATGTTTGACTACTTAGCAAAGGCCACAAGTTTCAAAAGGTCAAAAGGGATTAGAATCTTGCACAAAAGAGGTGCTTCTACCTCAAACATAAAACTTTTATAAAATTAAGGACCATAATGTGCCTTTGATTCCTATGCAAAATGGGCATTGATGCCGATAGATGTATACATGAATCAGAGGCAAGATATTACCTTGGTTTAAAGTGTTGCCAAATGTAGCCTAAAGATGGGCAGACAGTTTAACAGGTGTTAAACGTATGAAATCATAGTAAATATAACATACGAGGGTGCTTAAGCATTTGGGGATTCTATAACAAGAGGCCCTATTCTGAGTGTGCACTGTTTGCTAACTGGGCAGATCTGACTCAGGTATCCACAATGTGGAAGAACACTAGTGTAGTATATAGGAATTGGGTAGTATATGTTTGTGAGCCCCCTAGTGCAGTGGTTCTCAACCAGGGGATACACAGAGGTCTTCTAGGGGGTACATCAACTCATCTAGATATTTGCCTAGTTTTACAATTGGCTACATAAAGAGCACTTGTGAAGTCAGTACAAACTAAAATTTCATACAATGACTTGTTTATACTGCTCTGTATATTGTACACTGAAATGTAAGTACAATATTTATATTCCAATTGATTTATTTTATAATTACACAGTAAAAATGAGAAAGTAAGTAATTTTTCAGTAATCGTGTGCTGTGACACTTTTGTAGTTTTATGTCTGATTTTGTAAGCAAGTAGTTTTTAAGTGAGGTGAAACTTGGAGGTACACAAGGCAAATCAGATTCCTGAAAGGGGTACAGTAGTCTGGAAAGGTTGAGAGCCACTGTGGGTCTCCTGTCTTCTGTGGCAGAAATCACCAGAACCTAACAGAGCAGCAGTGTGTGTGTATATATATATATATAGCTAGGCCTTGTATGTTTGTAGTTCGTAAAAAGGGTTATTTGGGACCCAGCTGGGTCTGTGTGGTTTCCTCACATTCTTGATATTGTGTAAAAAGCAAAGACACAGTGGTGAGCAAACTAAAGGATCGAGGAACTGGTTGGTTCTGGGGACTAGAAATGGATTATGGAACTTTCCATCTCTAGTTCAAATTTAGCTTAGGTCAGAAGGGACTAAAATTGTAACTAAAGCATGACAGACAACGCACTAAAATTTTCATGAACATATATTTGATTTTAATCAATTTCCTTCTGTCTGTTTCCTTTCCATGAAAATTCAAGCAGACAAATTTCCTGGCCAGAATGTTTTCAGAAACCGCAAATTTTAGGAACATACTGGAGCCTGTTCAAGGAAAGAAAATCATAAATTCTTAACAGCAAGTTTTTGCACTGGACACCTGATTCTATGTGTCACACTCATTCAGCCAGGCATAAATATACTTCTAGTCTCCCTCAAAATGGTTGTGATGAAGGGGAGTGTCTGGCTGGCCAGTCTGGTCTAGTAGCTCAGGATCAGAGCTAGGGATGAAGTGTTCCTGGGCTTCTAATTCTAGTCTCTTACTGTCGGTAACACTGCTGACAACTGAAGATTCGTCACCAAAGAGTACAAATATTAACTGAAATCATTTAACAACATTGGGTTACTAAATATGGATGCTATTTGGCAAATTGATTATGTACTTAATGCATCCCGGCAAATTGGCACTATGAAGCACTGGTTAGCTGTTCATTCTCTGCAAGGTACAGTAAAAGGGCAATACAAGGTGTGAGGGATGCAGCAAAGAAAAATTCTGGCTCTTTCACCACCAGCAACAAAAATAGCTTTGGTTTAAAAGATAGCTGCATCAGATGTTTTTTGAAATTCAGTTGAAACAGCAGGTAAATAAACTGGGACACCAGGCTCATCAATGTCTGTTAGTGAACAGTGGCAGTCATCATCTCCTCCTATTACAAGCCACAGACTTGTAGGTCAGCTAATTGTCCCATCTTTCCAAAATATGATATTTCATACTCCAGTATACCCTACAATCTGCTGCTATGCGGGCTCATTCTTCAGCTAGTCTAAAGTGTACATAAAATAGGACACGCCAATCACTAGCTAGAGTAAAGGATATTGATAAATACTACTTATGGGATTGATCAGCAGAAAGAGTCAATGATTCTGATCACTTGAATAACTTCAGCTTCCTGAAACTAGCACAAACATTATTTCAGCCAAAGGCACAGACTCAGTAGACCTGAATGTAGTGATGGTTGAACTCAAAGACCTAACTGGCCTTTTTGCTCTCTAATTTCTGTGATCCTTTGAGCCTTCCTGGGAGTTCTGCTTTAAGATAAATCCTTGAAAAACTGAGTGTTCTATGAACTTTGCAGTGAAACATATAGAATATTTTCAATAGCTTTGGAGGAGGTGGGGGGGGGGTAACCCAGCTTTTCTCATCCCAAATACAAAGCATTTTGTTCTTTACTCATACATAAAAATCAAGACAAAAGATACATTTTAGAGGTTATATAGAATGCAATTGAAATGAGTAGATGGAAAAAAAAGATTCTTTAGTACTATAGTGCTTTGTTATGACTGAATAAACTAAATATGCTTAATATTAAAGGTAATGATGCGACTGATTGAATGGTTTGACATTACTGCACATGAAGTATCATTAAGGGGGTCAGGATGGTTTTATATCAATATCACGTCATAGACTAAAGCAAATGAAAATGTGGGGACAAGGTGATTATCCATTGGAGTCTTGCAATGTCATTTAAAACATAGTTTTTAAATTATAGGCTAGTCAATGTGAGTTGAAATGGTCTTGCCTACATGTCAGAATAGGCCCAGTTCAGCAATCTGAGTAGTTGCCCCATGCAGATCCTTATGTGTAGATGACGGCAAACCAGATTTGCACCCATTGGGCTAGATCAGTGTAAACCCCGCATGTCTTTGCTTTTACTTAGGGATCAGCATCAATGCATATACACGGATTGCTAGCCACCGATTGCTGAACAGGGGTATTCCTGAGTCTAGACCAGTCTTAAACTACTTCATCAATATTTACTCAGGGCATCATCCACTGGTCAGATTAAGATGATATTCACAGTAGAAAATTACAGTCAAGTTTAAATGCAATGTACAAGTCCACTGCTCATACTTTCTGCTTCCAGGGCCATATAACTATCTCTCTGAATCTTTTCATCTCAATTTTCCTGCAGGGAAAGTTGTTATATAGAACACAAAATGGCACTGTCTTATGCAGTAGCTTTTTTGCTTTGGACTCAAATATTGTGGGTTCAAATCCCATGCTAGAAGCCTAGTTTTTTCCTGCCCACCTTGAGCCCAAACTTCTCTCACAAAGTATACCAGATAGTGCTTACCAATGTGTGGCTGCTGTACCAAAACAGCATGCTCTAGAGAAGGTAAGTGTGGCTACTCGGAATGGGGAAACCAGAGCTACACCATAGTCTTCTCTGATGTCTAGCATAGGGAGAGAAACTCTACAATAGGCATATTTTGGAAGTAAAACCTAGACACTGTTGGGTTCTGGGCATAGAGCACTGCAGAACTGGTGAGGAAGCACTGCAGCACTGTAGCTGGTGAGGAAGCATTGCAAGGTGCTGAATGAACAGTCGTCTGTTGCTGTTGCCCACTTATATGCTTGTATAGACCCATGGGCAGGTTTAATAACCTTGAAATACCAGGCACTGACTGTATGGACAGGCGCCCGACTGTGATGATGCCGTGTCCCACACACATTCAGTCCATTCAGCTGTTCCAGTGTTCATATGTGGTATTGACACTCATATCATAATAATGTCAAGCTCACTGACACCAACTGCATGGTGGACATACGTCCTATGATATAGTGATCTTCTGCCTCAAATTCTCTAACCATCTGTCTTGTATGGCCGATTCCACCACCCTTCAGCCAATTGCTTTTCTGGTGCCCAGTGTGGGGATTACTTTAGCTAGCGCTGCTGGTATAACCTCTGTAACTTGATTTTTGGGATGCTGTCAAAAAGGAAATCTTCAGGCATCTGCTTTTCTCTCTCCTTGGGAGCATTGCTGCTAGCTGCACACACTGCAGGCTCCACTCATGCCCTGAAGAGTGTGGTTAGGAGAATAACAACTGCTCCTTTGTTTCAGTGAATTTTAGCTGCATCCTTTTCCTCTTACTGGTGGCAATGACTGAGCCACAGGACTTAAGTTTAACTAATGGTGAAACGAGAGAGCAGCTTTTATTGGGCATTTGGGCCGCAAGGTTAAACTCATTTCTGGGGTGAAAATGTCAAGTCAAGGTCCCATCTTTCCATTTCTAGTGATCTTCCTGTTGCAAATTAAAGAGTGAAAGAGCCCGTGGTATATTATGAAAAGACTTAGGAAATATAGACAATGTCCTGAATAACATTTCCTTTCTCGGTGAGGCACCTAATATCCCAGTCTGCACAAAAGGCTGAACACATAAATCCATCCATCCAGATAGGGATACCGCCCTCTTAACTTCAAAATCATTATAGCAAAATACTTAGGGCTATACAGAGTATGAAAGGTGCCATAGACAGCTAAATTTAATTGGATTCTGTCTACCTATTTCCCTGCAAGGTTTCATTATTATGTGTTGTTTGTTTGTTTGTTTTATTATTTTATTTTTTTAAAAAAACATTGACCCAATCAACTCAAAAATGGACCACTGCTGAGAAAATTGCACAAGAAGATGTTCTGAAATGGGGTCGCCCTTCATGGATGAGATTGCCCCCAGAGCACCCTGCTTATAATGAGGCTGTTGATATAAAGTCTGTAAAAGCTACAAGAAATAAGGCAAAGGACAGAAACCTGCCAGTGACATTCAGGGTGTCCATGGTAACCAGGGCAGTGAGTAATGGGCAGTCTATGACCAACCTGGCCACACAGAGATAGGACTATGGCAAGCATAGCAAGGAGCAGTCAGAATCTGCCACAGTGTTGGCCCAACCTGGGACATGGCATGGACCCCTGAGTCAGCACAGAGATGATCATGCTTGGGAATGAAAGCCATGGGCATAGATGCCAATGGATATATAAGAGAGGCCCATAAATAACCCAAACCCATTAAAAGAAGCAAGCAAGCAATGGTGAAAGGAGTAGAACAAAATCACACCTGTGTACCAAACCACAGTGGAGCTGAGCTGAGGAGTTTGTGGCTTATGTGTTCTCTATGACAATGCAATGGAGGTCATGATCACTCTGCTCATAGGCCTGCTTGTGTGCACAGATCTATGCGAGCAATGGCAGCCTGCTTGCACCTACTGTAAAGGGATCTCCCTCAGATAGATATTTTCTTGCTCCTCTGTGCATCCTACTTACAACTCTGTTGTTTGGGGTCTCGGTTCCCTCTCTCTGAGGACCTGTCACACCGTTGTCAGCCCCAGTGTGCACTTTGTATGGGCATAGTTACCTTTTACCCTCTTTCTGACCACACAAGGTCTTCTCTTGCTCCCACTGATTACGGTTTTGGGAAGCATCTGTGCTTTATGTTTCATTCTAGCCATGATCATTCTCCCTCTGGCCTCACCTTCTTTTGCAGTGATGTGCAAGCAGGGTGTGCAGCTGCCCCAGAATGCAGTGGAATGGCCTGTATGCGCCATGAGCTACCTGCACAGCAGAGGAGGAGGGACGTCACAAACACTAAAACAAAAGCTGAAACGAATAAGGAGAACGTCCTAACAATGGCTGGCTTTGCATAAAGTGTGCTTTCTTCTTCGTGTTGCTCAACCTCTTCCCAATTCAGCTCAGAACAGCCAACCACATAATCTCCCCCAGTCATGGCCTGAGTGGGCTACTCACCTCTGACCATCAACTTGTCATTTTTTACTTTTAATTTACATTGGTACCAGTTTGTAGAGCCTAATTTAGAGCACTGGAGACCTGTGCTCAATTCCCGACTCTGGCTTGTTGGGTGACCTTGGGCAATTCACTTCACCTCCCTCTGGCTCAGTTTTAGGGTGACCAGACGTCCCGATAAAATCGGGACTGTCCCGATCTTTAGTTCTTTGTCCTGCGTCCCAACCGATGCATGGTCGGGATGCCATTTGTCCCAGTATTGCCAGTTTGGTTTGTTTGTTTTTTGCTTCGGCAACTCTGGCCGCCTTTTTTTTTTTTCTTCCCCCATGTGTCCCAATATTTTGTCCCTTACATCTGGTCACCCTACTCAGTTTCCCCATTTGTAAAATGGGGATAAAGACCTCCATTTTAAAGTGCTTTGAGTTCTATTGAAGAAAAATGCTCGATATAAGAGCCAGGTATTATTATTATTTAGCCATTTCATTGAAAATTGAAATGAAAAATCTTCTTTCTCCCAGGAAACCACTGATAAAATCCAAGGCTGACCAAAAAGCAGGACAAAATAACCTCGAAAATTTGTCATGTTTTAATGGAGGAGATAAATTAATTAGTGTTATATTTATGTTGCTGCAGAGTTATTTGATCAGACTTTGGAGTAAATGACTGATCTGTTTACTTATACATGTACTTTTAAAAGAACGTGAAAGGCATCCAAAGCATTGGATGATTACTCTTTTATTGAAGACCAGTAAAATCTCAGTAAATAAAATAATACATAAATAAACTGAAATGACCAAATTGGTCTCTGGCTCCATTCAGGTTGCAACATAAATTTGGGTTACAAAACAACTGGAAAGGGACAATTCAGAAAATATTTTTTAAAGCCTATAAAATCATAGGACTGGAAGGGACCTTGAGAGGTCATCTAGTCCAGTTCCCTGAACTCCTGGCAGGACTAAATATTATCTAGACCATCCTTGACAGGTGTTTGTTTAACCTGCTCTTAAAAACCTCCAATGGTGGAGATTCTACAACCTCCCTAGGCAATTTATTCCAGTGCTTATCTACCCTGACAGTTAGGAAGTTTTTCCTAATGTCCAACCTAAATCGTCCTTGCTGCAATTTAAGCCCATCGCTTCTTGTCCTATCCTCAGACGTTCAGGAGAAAAATTTTTCTCCCTCCTTCTTACAAAAACCTTTTATGTACTTGAAAACCGTTATCATGTCCCCTCTCAGTCTTCTCTTCTCCAGGCTGAACAAACCCAATTTTTTCAATCTTCCCTCACAGGTCATTTTCTAGATCTTTAATCATTTTTGTTGCTCTTCTCTGGACTTTCTCCAATTTGTCCACATCTTTCCTGTTGTGCCCAGAACTGGACAAAATACTTCAGTTGAGGCCTAATCAGCATGGAGTACAGCAGAAGAATTACTTCTCATTTCTTGCTTTCAACACTCCTGCTAATACAATGATGTTTGCTTTTTTTGAAACAGTGTTGCACTGTTGACTCATATTTAGCTCGTGATCCATTATGAGCCCAGATCCCTTTCTGCAGTTCTCCTTCCTACTCCTTCCTATCAGTCATGTCCGTTTTGTGTACGCACAACTGATTGTTCCTTCCTAAATGGAGTACTTTGCATTTGTCCTTATTGAATTTCATCCTATTTACTTCAGAAAATATATACCTATATTTTGATATAAATGCACGCCTTTTAATTCATAACTATTGCTTTTTCTCTGGAGTTATTTGTAGGGGG
This sequence comes from Lepidochelys olivacea, assembly GCF_965140295.1. Taxonomy (NCBI): domain Eukaryota; kingdom Metazoa; phylum Chordata; order Testudines; family Cheloniidae; genus Lepidochelys; species Lepidochelys olivacea. The sequence goes on from NC_140417.1 coordinate 106,180,633, forward strand.
ATATGCTTGTCTGGATTGAGGCAAATATTTTTAAACCTAGGTGCCATAAAGTTTGACTCCTATATCCATATTTAGGCACCTATATAAAAGCAGCCTATTTTTCAAAGATTCTGAGTTCCAGACGCTTCCATTTTTTTCCCCCTGGGATTTGTGAGTGTTCAACACTCCTGCAAATCAAGCCACTTTTTTTAGATGTGGATTGAGAAGCCTGACTCTAAGCATCCAAGATTGAAAATTTTGGCCTAACATGACAGATTCATACAACAGCAAAGGGAGGAGAGAGATGAGATATTTCTGTATATAATAACATTTACAAAATTTTTCTGATTAAACAGATGCTTCCCTTTAATGAAGAACAACCTCCCTTATCTGCCCAATAATCAGCATGCAATTGTTATATGTTTACACGTATATTATATCATTCTGCATTAACTTCAGGAATAAATTAGTTCCCATCCCGTTCAAAACCAAGATATGTTTTCACTGGCATCTTTGAAATATAATGTTAGAAATGGTATCCTTTGCTTAATAAACATTTAGAACAAGAAATGCTGGTAAAGTTCCTTGTAATTAAAAAAAAAGAAATGTAACAATTTGCCAAGCAAACACAAAATGAACTCAGAAAAGTTGTTGACTCTATATGTCCTTTGTACTATAAGGTCCTTCTTTTCTCTGGTTTCGTTGCCAAGCCTTAAAAACTTTATAAGCTGCGTTTATGTTAAGCTGTTCCTGATATGCTCCAATAAGTGTGCTTTAGACACATTGTTAACATAAGGCCAAATCTGTAATACAGCATGGACAATTAAGTGCACAATTTTTGTATAAATGCAAAATCCCTCACTGTGAATTATTTAATTAATGCTCTACAGTTCATTTAATAGCGTTCTTTCAAAGGCCATTTCACTCACAGAAAACTAATTTCATTCTTCGGGTTGATTTAATTAGATTGTATGATATATGGTATTGCTAATTCAGTGGCTCTCTACGCAGCGTCTAGGCCGTTGCTCCTATTGTCGGCAATCTGTCAGCCCCATTTTTAACAGTATTGAAAAATTCAAGCTTTATTATTGCTCGCTCACTCTTTCTCTCCCATCAGGAGGAAAGTAATGAGCTTTTCTTCTTATGAGAGCAAGCAGAGAGTGTGGTGCCCTCAATGCTTCAGGCATGAAGCAGTATTAACAGCCTGATTCATGAGTTAAGTTTCTAACTGCCCATGGCTATTAGCACTCAGTCCTTTGGCTGTCATTTAGTTAAAAAGACTCTTCGGTTAATTCACTCTTTTAATGAGACTGTGCTATTCAACTAATGTATTTTACTGTATGAAAGGTCACACCAGGAAGCAAAACAGATTGGAGGGAATGTAGCGGGAAGCCTGGCTGTCAAGAAACAGTTCAAGCCTCGCAGGCATTTAGCAGTCACTGCGTCTGTAATAGGCTATGGAACTGATGGGCCAGTGTTCACCTCAACAGTTGAGCACCATAAATCAAGGCTAAATAGAAAGCAGATTAATCAGAGCTACAGACAAAAAGAGCACGTGTTTCATTACCCATATAATCACTAACATGATTTCCAGACAAGCTAAGGAACTATACATAAGGCTGACAAAATATAGTTCAGTAGAGCACTGGAACTCAGTTCTGTTTAGCTGCTAACACTAAATCTTTTCATTAAGTAACAGGTCTCTGATTTTCTTGTCTGAGAAGGAGAACAACCAATTATTCAAATTCTGGGGTGGGGGGAAATGCATGCCATAAGAACATTAAGTTACACCCAGTACAAAGTCTATTTGTCTATTTTCAGTGAAAAGAGCCGCATGAGACAACAGCACAGAGATGTTTGCTTCCAATGACTCAACATTTCCAAATAATCTTGTGCCTCATCACAGCTGGATAAATGAGATAGCTAATTCCTGAATCTAAAATCTTTATATAAGCCCTCAATCAGTCAGCTCCAATATGCTCCCCACTATTTTCTTGATTTGATGTACCATTTCATTAGCTGTGTGAAACATGCCAAGGCTTAATTTCTGATAGGACAGAGCTTCTCAGTTCAGTAATATTTTAATTTCTTTTAGTTTCTTTTCTGTTTTCCAACCTAATTTCCTTATTGTAGTTCTTTTTTTAGAGTCATATTTTTATATTATCTCTAACTGTCTATAATAGACGTATCCACATTAGATGACTTCTCCCTACTTAGCTTAAGCAAAAAAGGTTTGGCAAGAGCTGTCATTTTTACTTTCATTTTTCTACCTGAGGCATCTAATTTGCAATGATTTTCTGAGTATTATTCATTAATTTACAAATGCGAGAAATAAGAAGAACCTCTGTTTTAACTACATTAGATCTCTCTATCTCTCTAGATGTTAAACATTTGAATATCTTTTGTGTTTGTTCATTTTTAATTAGTGTCATTGGTGGAAAAACATCAGCACTTTAGGGGCAAAAGGATATTATTTTTTAGAAATTGTAATTCCCTCAAACTACTGTAAACAAATCATGCTGATTTAAATTTCCCGAGCAAGTTCCAAACAGGCAAACCGTATGTTTAATTACTAAACATCTGTTGCAAAGAACACCCCTCGCTTTTGCAGCACTAATATCACTGTATGAATTTTAAAATCTGTCAGCAAGGGATCACAAAAGCTTTGGGAGCAAAGAGCTGCTCACTTTAACCCCTGAACCAGATAATCTAACAGTAATCCATTCAAAACTAATCAAACATTTACAGAACCGCACCAGCACTGAGGAAAACAATTCATCATCTTCATATGCTCATTACACTTCCAACATCTCAATCTACCTATGTAAATGAGACTGGGGATCTGACATCAGGTCCATGTACAGAAATTATAAACAAATATTCATCCATTATGCTGCTGAAATTTAACGGCTGAAGCACTAACAGTAGCTGAACTCCAAGCCCTGAGTATCAATTATTTATAAACCTAAAACTGACAAGACTGTCTAGGTGAATTAGCTGCATATGTCAAGCTTTGTTATAAATCCCAACCTACTGTAAAACTCATTTTCATAGAATGTATGTACAAGGCTGAAAATATATCAACAGTACTGCATTAATAATTTAGAAGAATGGTACCATAAGGGAGCACCTAGAAACTGTGCTCTGCAATAGAGTTGATATTACAAATAAAAAAGTCAAATAAAATGTATTTCCCACAAGCAGAGAATCAAATAAAGTATTTTCTCTATAATTTTATTTTCAATTTTCAAAAAACATATAGGTTGATACTTCCATTTTTAGGTCTAGTAAGTATCATCCAAAGTTGTGTTATTTTTTCTTTGATAAACTGTATACAAATTTTAGTTCTCTGGATGTACAGTAGATTGCATTTTTTTATATTATTATTATTACAGAATACAAACAAGAAGGGAGAAGCGAAGGGGGAAAAGCAAAGCAGTGTTTGCTATCAGTGGTATTGCCTGCTATTGTTCAAGACACAAATATCATGAAGTACTGGGCTATGAGGTAATAAAGACAGTTAATCATGGGCTAAATTCTGCCATTTGATGCATGGACTCTGCACCCATTGAAACTAATGGAAGCTGCCTATGCTTCTCTGGTGGCAGAATCTGGTCATATGCTTCTGTTTGTCAGGATAATACTATGATCTTAACTGTTACTAAATATTATAGGAATGATGTAATATAAGCAATTGTGAAATCTCTGTGATTTGCTTTAGAATATGAAGTCAATACAGATTCTACAGTGTATACGAAATCTGAGCACTACATTGGCCCTAGCAAAATAGAGATGGGTCAATTCCAAACCCCCATGTCCGAACACTCCTGAATTTTGGGAAAATCCTAATCTGAATTTTGGTGACTGCACCTTATTTCTACAAAGAACTGAGCAAAAACCCCAGATCCAAACCATGCCAGGTTTCGGAGAAACTCAGATTGGATCTGAACGTTTCAGCTTGATACCAAGTCTAAAAATAAACCATAGCTTTTATGTAATGATGCACTTAGTAAACTCAGAATCTGTGAGTTCAGTTCTCAAGTGCCTGAACATTATTAACCTACCTTCTGCAACAGGATGTGTATGTTAGCTGTGTGGTATTCAACAACAAATCTTTCCACAAAACCTGTTTATGTAGTAACCAGGACCCTCCATATACTGGTGCTCATTCAAGACGTTATTTCAAATATAGACAAATATAGTCACTTTTTTGACCAACAAGTGTGGATGTTCTAAGTAAATAATTTGCACAGTGTTATAAAAACATGAATAGTCTTCATCAGAATTTAGTACATAGAGACCCTAATTCTGGAAGGTATTTAAAACACATGCAGAATCTTAAACTCCCAATGACTTCACTAGGATTACTTATAAGAACATAAGAATGGCCATACTGGGTCAGACCAATGGTCAATCTAGCCCACTATCCTGTCTTCTGACAGTGGCTAGTGCCAGATGCTTCAGAGGGAGTGAACGGAGCAGGACAATTTATCAAGTGAGCCAAATCCTATTATCTAGTCCCAGCTTCTAGCAGCTGAAGGTTTAGAGACACCCAGAGCATGGGGTTGCATCTCTGACCATCTGGGCTAATAGCCACTGATGGAACTGCCTTTCATGAACTTAACTAATTCTTTTTTGAACTCAGTTATAGTTTTTGCTTTCACAATATACCCTGGCAATGATTCCAAAGGTTGACCTGCCCTGTGTGAAGAAGTGCTTCCTTATGTTTGTTTTAAACCTGCAGCCTATTAATTTCATTGGGAGACATCTGGTTCCTGTGTTATGTGAAGAGGATAAATCAACTGCTCCTTTTCTCCATGCCAGTCATGATTTTATAGGCCTCTACTATATCCCCCCTCAGTTGTCTCTTTTCCAAGCTGAACAGTCCCAGTCTTTTTAATCTCCCTTCCTACGGAAGCATTTCCATACCCCTAGTAATTTTTGTTGCCCCTCTGTACTTTTCCAATTCGAATGTACCTTTTTTGAGATGGAGGAATCAGAACTGCACACACAGTATTCAAGGTGTGGGTCTACTATGGATTTATACAGTGGCATTATGACAGTTTCTGTCTCATTATCTATCCCTTTCCTAATGGTTCCTAATATTCTATTAGCTTTTTTGACTGCTGCTGCACACTGAGTGGATGTTTTCAGAGAACTATTCACAATGACTCCAAGATCTTTCTCTAATGGTAACAGCTAATTTAGAGCCCATCATTTTGCATGTATAGTTGAGATTGCTTTCCAATGTGCATTATTTTGCATTTGTCAGCACTGAATTTCGTTTGCCATTTTCTTGCCCAGTCACCCAGTTTTGTGAGATAACTCTTTAGCGTCTGCTTTGGACTTAACTAACTTGAATAATTTTGTATCATCTGCAAACTTTGTCACCTCACTATTTACCCCTTTTTCCAGATAATTTATAAATATGTTGAGCAACACTGGTCCCAATATAGATCCTGGGGGGGGACACTGCTATTTACATCTCTCCACTTTGAAAGCAGACTGTTTACTTAGATGCTTAATGTTAGTTATGCATGTGCTTAAGCACCTTCCTGAATTGGGGCCAAAGCAGTGACTTCATGATGACATTCTTAGAGGTGGAGAAACACCATTAGCATCTCTGTGCTGGGGATGAGGCAGATATTAAGAAATATATTTTAAGGGAGAAAAAGGGAACAGATTCCCTGGCAAGGAAGTTATTAAAAAATATTCTGAAACGGAAAAACTAGTTTAGAGGGGGGAAATTTCTCTCTCTCTCTCACACACACACACACAAGCACAGAATATGGTTTATTTTATCAATCAGGTAAGAAAAATGCCAGAATATAGTCTCCTCATGCTCAGGATACTGCTACTTATGACACAGGAAACACATAAATGAAGAGTGGGAAGTTAATAACAATACTATATTTGCTCGAGAAAAAAATAGGTAGAAACATGTACCTATCTGATATTTGATGCCTCATACAACAGATATTTATGAAAGAAGAGCCCTTTCAAGATATTATTGATACTAGATTTGGGAGGAACCCAGGGGTCATTTAGTATATCCTGCAGCATCACAGTAGAGTTTATGCAGAGACTGCCCCTCTAATTCTGCGAAGGCTGACAGGGCCTTACATTATCCATTGCTTTATTACTATTTGCATGTGTTACTTGCTTTATGTATTCAAAAGTATGTTCTAAGAATAATAATAATAATTCACTGAGGATGAAGTTCACACCTGTGCAGAGTCCCATTCCGAGGCCTTTGCGTCACTTAAGTCTTTCTAAAGCCCTCAAAATAGGGCTTCAATGGGACTTTAATGGTGCATAGGCGTCATGCTGGCCCCCTAAACATGAGTGAATTTCCCCTAGAATGCCCCAAGGTGTGCTAGATGCCACCTAGACATATAAAAAGACATGAAGTGAAATCCTTTCTCTGCTGAGTCAATGGAAGTGCTACCATTGACTGCAATGTGTTCAGAATTTCACCCGTAGTGATTACTCTGAAGATCCTATGATCTAGTTAAAACAATAGACAAGAGATTGCAGACAATTTGTGGACAATGGCAAGAGGTATATGAGATTATTTTCTTTAATTAATTAATTTATCTGGCCTGTGCTGAATTTCCATGTTTTGTTACTTACTATCTGTTACTACCTGGATTTTTATTGTTATTAACAAACCTATCCTATTGTCCCTTGTTTGGCCTTTTAACCCTTCCTTTTGGGACATATTTTCCCCATGCTTATTCTACTTTTCCAAGCTATTTTTAAATTTTGCTTATTTTTCTACATGTTTTATTTCATATTTAAACCTGGTAATTTTTTAATTTAATTCAACTTTATTTATTCTATTATTATTTTGTCTTATTTCAACCCCACTATTTTCCAAGCTTTTTAATTCCTACCTAATTTATTTTGGGAGGGTGGGGTAGGAATTCTTTTTTACCCTCACCTTTCCCAAGTATCTTTTGCTTGTTCCAAGCCTTGTCCCCACTCATAATTCAAGTGAGCCTACAAAACGGCAGCCCCTGCCTTCTCCTTCATGTTTAATTCTCATGAGTAAAATTATACACATGCTTAAGTATTTCCAGGAACGGGGCTTTATTGTGATGAGCAGAGTCCAGTTTCCTTCACAATATTTCCCCACACTGGAAACACTTATGCATTTACCCCCACAAATAACATTAGCAGAGTCCAGTTTCCTTCCTTATCATAGAATCATAGAAGATTAGGGTTGGAAGAGACCTCAGGAGGTGATATAGTCCAACTCCCTGCTCAAAGCAGGACCAACCCCAACTAAATCATCCCAGCCAGGGCTTTGTGAAGCCGGGCCTTAAAAACCTCTAAGGATGGAGATTCCACCACCTCCCTAGGTAACCCATTCGAGTGCTTCACCCCACTCCTAGTGAAATTGTGTTTCCTAATATCCAACCTAGACCTTCCCCACTGAAACTTGAGACCATTGCTCCTTGTTCTGTCATCTGCCACCACCTTGTTCTGTCATCTGCCACCACAACAGCCTAACTCCATCCAACCCCCCTTCAGGCTGTTGTCAAATCCCCCCTGACTCTTCTCTTCTGCAGACTAAATAAGCCCAGTTCCCTCAGACTTTCCTCGTAAGTCATGTGACCCAGCCCCCTAATCATTTTCGTTGCTCTCTGCTGGACTCTCTCCAATTTGTCCACATCCTTTCTGTAGTGGGGGGCCCAAAACTGGATGCAATACTCCAGATGTGGCTTCACCAGTGCCAAATAGAGGGGAATAATCACTTCCCTTGATCTGCTGGCCGTGCTCCTACTAATGCAGCCCAATATGCCAGTAGCCTTCTTAGCAACAAGGGCACACTGTTGACTCACATCCAGCTTCTTGTCCACCATAATCCTCAGGTCCTTTTCTGTAGAACTGCCGCTTAGCCAGTCGGTCCCCAGCCTGTAGCAGTGCCTGGGATTCTTCCGTCCTAAGTGCAGGACTCTGCACTTGTCCTTGTTGAACCTCATCAGATTTCTTTTGGCCCAATCCTCCAATTTGTCTAGGTCATTCTGGACCCTATCTCTACTCTCCAGTGTATCTACCTCTCCCCCCAACTTAGTGTCATCTGCAAACTTGCTGAGGGTGCAATCCATCCCATCATCATTAATGAAGATGTTGAACAAAACCAGCCCCAGGACCGACCCCTGGGGCACTTTGCCTGATACCGGCTGCCAACTAGACATGGAGTCGTTGATCACTACCTGTTGAGCCCAGTGATCTAGCAAAGCTTTCTATCCACCTTATAGTCCATTCATCCAATGCAAACTTTTTTAACTTACTGGCAAGAATACTGTGGGAGACCATATCAATGGCTTTGCTAAAGTCAAGATATATCATGTCCACTGCTTTCCCCACATCCACATTGCCATCATCATAGAAAGCAATCAGATCAGGCATGACTTGCCCTTGGTGAATCCATGTTGACTGTTCCGATCACCTTCCTCTCCTCCAAGTGCTTCAAAATGGAGTCCTTGAGGACCTGCTCCATGATTTTTCCAGGGACCAAGGTGAGGTTGATCAGTCTGTAATTCCCCGGATTCTCCTTCTTCCTTTTTTAAAGATGGGCACTATATTTGCCTTTTTCCAATAATCTGGGACCTCCCCCGATCACCACAAGTTTTCAAAGATAATGGCCAATGGCTCTGCAATCACATCAGGCAACTCCCTCAGCACCCTCGGATGCATTAGATCCAGACCCATGGACTTGTGCATGTCCAGCTTTTCTAAATCGTTATTGCAGAAAGCTCCATTTTACTGGTATCCTCTTTGCAGAGAACTCCAGGATTAAATGGGCATGCAGAATGTCTGAATTACAGCCTCAACAATGGAGGTGGTCCCTTCAGGGTAGGGTTCATTAGCAGAGTAGAATAGGGAAGCTCATATTGTGTCTATCAGTGTTGTACCAATTATGTGGATGAAGAAAGTTTCAGACTCCATTGCTGTAAAGTCAGAATTTTTCATGAGTATTACATTTAATTTTAAGTTAGTTTTTATGCTATTAGAAAATATTCCTGTATTCAAATGAGTGAATATCTTTAATGTTTTCCTATTTAATGAAATACTAAAATATTTACACCTTTTTTCTTCTCTGTTGGAAGAAAATAGCTAAGCTTCATTTGGGGGAAGCGGGGAAGCTTATGCAAGGCTTTCAAAACCTCACAGAATCTATAACATGTAAGAAATGGGAATGCTACCACAAGCTATAAAAATAATTTGTCAGGGAATCAGATGAGTATTTGGTTGAAGTCCCTTAGCTGGAATTGCTTTGTCATTATTCAACAATAATTAATGTAACATTAAAAAGTTCCAAGATAACTTGGAAGCATAAAGGGAATGGTGACTGATATATTTTTATACTTTCCTCTCCATTGTTTGCAATATCTTCTTATAAGCATGAAAATAATATTTACGTCCCAACTAATATTGCCTTTTTCCATTTGGCAGTCTGGTTTCCCACCCAGCCTCCTCATGTTTCTCATGGAACACAGACCAACATTGGAGTGGATTATATAGTTCCTTATGTGTCACTAGCATATTTGATAATGTCATCAAGTTTCGGGAGCAGGCTATGTTAGTTAACTTTTGCTCCCTCTGGTGACTGGATGTACATCTAGGAAGCCCGTGACTTTGGTTCAGCCCATTATAGACACAAAGGTCACCTGTGAATTTCAGATGTGGATCCAGATTTGCATTCCAAATTCCCCAGAAGTATGGAACTCCTCAAATCGAGGATTTTGTCTTGGGCCTATTTATCAGTTTGTTGTTGTTTGTAATTTCTAACAATATGGTGATTAGGTTGTTCCCCTCACTTGAGGTGCTCTACACTACTTGACAGTGTCCCTTTAATAAGAAGAAAAGATATGACCATCAGTATAAACTGGAGTGTTTGTAGTGATTTTATGTTGAGATGTGTATTCTGTTTATGGAAGGTTTTGCAAAGTTTGGTTCACAAATGGTTAGTAATGAACCAACCCTTGCAGGTTCACTTGGAGTTTGAGGTTACACAAATCTTCAAGCTCCCACAAAGCCTAATCCTACCTCACCACTATAGGATTTGGATGTCTTCATTCTTACCTTAAATATCTTCTGTTGTTTGTATGCAGAATTTGTTTGGATTGAAGAAAATAGATTGGGAAAGGGAGGTGTACTAACTTCCAAACTGTGAAAGCAACCTAAACCCATGGATTCTGAGCTTTTGCAGCATGGATTAAGTTTTAAAAATCCAAATCAAAGTCAAACCAAGGCTGATGCTGAGTACTTCTGTGAGTTTAGCCCAATTTTTCCCATGGCTCCGGTTTTATGAGAGCTACAAGGAGCATTTCCAAGGCAGTCAGCTGTTATGTTTTCTGAGAGGATTTTTTTCAAGACATTAGCTCTGTAATTTCTTAAAAAAATTAGGCAGGACTGAGACTAGAGCAGAGAGTCTCTAATCATAAATATGAAACTGGATTTGGAACCAAAAAATAATGCAAAGTGGAAAAAATAATTGGCCATACTTGGTGATAACTCTTGAGCTATCTCACTGGGTCAGTAAGCCATGATTCCTAAGATTTGCTTTTGTAACAAAAAGGATCATTCTAATGTTGCTGGGGGGGGAAGGAGAGGTGAAAATTGTCTCTCTGTTATAAAGCACCGGAATAGGAGTTTATTGAAAATAGCTAAATAAGAAAAAACCAAATGTATAAGGCTAATCAAGCTCTAATTTTAGGAAGATACTGCTTCATTTTGAGGAACTGTGTGTGCAGTTGCCATCTAGTGAATCCTCACTCCACTAGGTTGTAGCCGGGGTAGTCTAGTAGCTAGGCTAAGATGCAGGAGAGCTGAGTTCTGTCCCTAGCTCTGCCTGTGACCTTGGACAACTTAGTTCTCTCTTTGTCTTCCTGTTGCCCTTTGCTTGCCTTGTCTATTTTGACTAAGCTATTCAGGATGGGGACTGCCTCTCACTAGCTATATCTTCACTTAGAGCTGGGGAAGTAATTCTGAACTCGAGGAGCTGTACCCACACTAGCTCTGATTGAGCTAAAGCACGAAAAATGGAGTATAGCCATGTCTGTGTGGCTAGCATCTTGGACAGGTATATACGTGGGGCAGATAGCCACTTGCACTGCTGAAGCTGCATTCTATTTTTAGCATGCTAGTTCAATCAGAGATAGCGTGTGTATGTCTCCAAGAGTTGAGAATCACCTCCAGCTCCAAGTGTAGATATACTCACTATGTGTGTGTAGAGAGCCTCAGACAATGGGACCCCAATCTGAGTTGAGGCCTCTAGCCATTAGGTAAAAATAATGCATTGATTTGGAATCACTGCTGCTACAAGTAGTTTTATTTGGATTTTCCTTTAATTACTATTAACTAAGGTTTATTTGTATGATACCTATTTATGGTTAAGGAATATCTAAGTCCTTTACTGACATGATTTACCATTGCATATCCCATTAACAATAGTGGGGCTCCTCCAGTCTCATCTCATTCTGTGTCTTTTGGGATTTTTTTTGATGGGGGGGGGGTTCCGGAATTAGATAGAGTTGTAGATTTCTCACACCAGTTGTGATGTTTGCTGTAATAATATGTTTTCTAAATAAAATTAAGAGAGGATGAGAGTTAAATATTAAATAAACAGAGTTTTTTCATTAATAAACAAGATTTGATAATAATAATAATGGACATACATATAATTTGAAAATTTACATTGCAATTATTATATCCATAATCTAAAAGCTATATTACAACTGACAGGGCAACATGCTACCCTCTGGACCACCCAAAGAAGGGGATAAAAAAGAGCCAACAATGAGTTAGGAAGGCTCTAAACTCTCAAGCCTTCTCCCCAGCCTCTTCCCTGTGCCACTTGAAGTTCCTCCATACTCATTCTGCATAATCAAATCTTTGTGAGTCTGGGATGAACAAAAAGCACTTTAGCATATACCTGTTTAAAATGTTGACTCATTTGGGTCAGATGTGAATCAATATATGTCCAATGGCTTCAGACAATACACAGTAGGCAGACAAAGACAAAATGTAATATCCAGAGGAAAATAAACCCATCCTAAAATATAAAGCAAGTTGCTTTCTGAAATCAATCTGAAATCAATTATGCGAATGCTTGTATTTTTAAGGTGCCCCTAATCCTAATAAATAAAAGCCTTGCACATGATTAAAGATAAACTCTAATTCTGTCCATAAAATGACCTAAAATCTCTGGTCCTCCCTTGCAATAGTTGCTGGAGTTTTGGGGATCACTTAGGTGGTCGTTTAATAGGAGGAAGTTACTGGCTCATGCTGTTGTTCCATGATAAGCCTGCACAAATAGATGCAATGTGATCCTGAGAGCTGTAAGATTTAGGCTTGTCCTGATTTCCGGTGGTCACATCACATAACATAACCAGTGTAGTTATCCTGCAGCCAGTTACATTACAATTATGCTGAGTTTATAGACAAGGATGATAGAGTGAGAACACCTAAATATTTCAGACTTTGCTTTATAATGCACCCTAACATCAGTATCTGCACAACTGTAATTGGAGTGACAGTATGAATAAAATCATAGAACCATAAGGTTAGAAGGGACTGCAAGAGTCATCTAGCCAAGCCCTCTGGCAAGATGCAGGATTTGTGCATCTAAACCATCCAAGAGAGATGGCTATTAAGCCTCTTTTTGAAAACCTCCAGTGAAGGAAATTCCATGACTTCCCTAGGCAGTCTGTCCTTCTATTCTTACAATTAGGAAGTTTTTCCTGAGATTTAATCTAAAATTTGCATTTAATCTAAAATTGCCTCTGGTCCTGTCCTCTGTGGCAATACAATACCTCAAAGTCCTGAAGAAGAAGGAAAAAAAGCAGGCAAATGCAAAAATACCTTTGATTAAATTATACTTTCCACACAAACCAACATTTCTGATCACCGATGAGGGAGAATTTTGGAACGGGGTTGTCTATCATTGCTTCTTTTCAGTAGAAGTAGCAGTAAAAGGTATTGCTGTCAGATAACTTTTCTCCAAAGATTAATTGCCCTTACTGACGACCAAAAACATTTTCATTTTCCCCTTACTATAATGTGTGGGCTGCAGTGAGTCTTGCCATATCTGGCTGCTACAACACTTAAAAGGCCTGAGGGTGCATTTTGTTCCCAATAAAAGCACATTAGATCTACTTTTATAAGAAACGGAGCTGCTAATCTCGGCAATGCTGTTGATTGCACATGGCATACAGCACACGCTGTACATGGACAATTAAATTTACAAACCATTTAAAAATTATGCACAGCAAGCAACAAAAACGAGGCTTGTGGTGTTTGGATGGGTGAACTTGACGCCTGATAAATCGTTCCCTCCTGCCATCTTCCCAGCTCATTCGGAGGGCGCCGCATTTATTGTCAGAAGAAAGGAGGTTCACTAATAATGTTTTATGTGCTTTAAAATGGAAAGGCCTTTGCAGTGGTAATGAGGCTGATTTTTGATGATGTCCTAGACAGTGGCTTAAAAGAAGCAGAGTTTCTGCACTTTCTTCAACTACAGGAATTGAGTGGTAGCATGTCTCAGGAAGTAAAACAAACAGTGAAATAAATATCAGAGAGTTGCAAATAAACAAGAAAATGATACAAAGAACTACAAGTAACATAGGGGTGAGGTTGTTAAAGGATCCTCTAAGAGAGTTAGACCCTGGAGCCCATAGGGCAAGTTTGTCCCATTATATTCACCCCCATTATATTCAGTGGCTTGCCTTTTATTATAGTCATCTGTAACACAAGAAAGCTACAGGCCTGTATCCTGTAAGATATTAGCTGGAGCATAAATTAGCATAAGTGTGGTTAAGTGGTCCTTGACCCTTGGCACAGATCAATGGTCACCTTTACATTCTGGGAACTAAGAGCTTGCTCAATGGTAGGAGTTAGAATGTTCCAGTCAGTGCGACTGCAAGGAGTATGGAAGAAATAACCGCAAATCCACTTAAGCAAGGGGTGACAGCATGATCATGCGCTAAAATGGTTGTTACACATATCAATATGTTAACCTATAGAATAAGTACACCTCCATATTATATTTGTGAAAAGGCTACATATAGGCATAATAATAGGCATGGAGGACTGAGCATGAGCAGATGATGCTCAGGCTCTATAACAGGCCAGTCGCCATGTGGTCTGGGGCTGTTCTTTCCTGGGTTTCTTCCATTGCCGTCTGCTTCTTCTCTGCTTGACCCTTCAACTTACTGGGGGACTTGGACCACTGGATACTGCATGCCAGAGACAGGGCTGGTACTCTCTTACCACCAGATCCTCAATTAAGAGTGTGAGTATGCAATTCTAAAAGTTTAAGCATAGAATGATACCATAGATTACCTCAATCCTGAATTATCTTTATCTTGTAATATGGCTTTGATCTTTTCTAGTTTTCTCCATTATTTTAATATAGGTATTTAAGGTTTTACTTTGCTCTCACTGTGAGTGGCCTTGTTATCCACCCTGAGATTCCCCACAAGATATGTTTCAGAGTAGCAGCCGTGTTAGTCTGTATTTGCAAAAAGAAAAGGAGTACTAGTGGCACCTTAGAGACTAACCAATTTATTTGAGCATAAGCTTTCGTGAGCTACAGCTCACTTCATCGGATGCACCCACAAGAGATGAAACTCCACAATGTAAATTCTGTGTAGCCTGATTCTGGGGGAAGAACCTTATTGCAGTAAGATCAATTGGTCATTAATCTAAACATTATCAACCTTATAAAGGGTCATGCAACAACACCTAACTTCCACTGACCTTCACCCTTATGTCCCTTTGAAATTCCCAGCCTAGAACTTTAAAGAAAGAAGAAAGAGGTGAAGACAGAATAGCTGATCTGAGGTCTGCTCAGCACTGATCCCTAGTTTTGATATTTTTAGATCTGACCTGAATCGTCAACCAAAATTTGATTTGAATCTTTGTGGCAGATTTGAATGTTGGCTGGATAATTGGGGTGTTTTCTGTATGACCATATTAATTTAACTGTGAATCTGCAGGTTTCCTGTATTCCTTTTCAAATGGGATTAGAGGGCTTATCTACACTACTGCGCAGGGTCAATCTAAGATACGCAACTTCAGCTAAGTGAATAGCGTAGCTGAAGCTGACGTACTTAGAACTACTTACCGCAGTGTCTTCACTGCAGTAAGTTGACAGCTGACGCTCCCCAGTCGACTCCACTTGCGCTCCTCGTTCTGGTGGAGTACCGGAGTCAACGGGAGAGCATTCAGCAGTCAATTTATAGTATCTAAATCACGTATAAATTGACGCCCCCGCCCCGCTGAATTGATTGCTGCCCACCGATGCGGCGGGTAGTGTAGACAAGCCCAGAGTGGCTGAGAATGCTCCATCTCCTCACAGTTCATGTGTGTGACCGGATTGCTCGTGCACCCTCCCCACAGAGCAACATGATATGTGATCACGTAATCTAAGATCTACAATATAAATACAGTCTGTACAAATACATACAGACAAGGGGGGCTGAATTAAGGTTTCACAAGGAACCTTAATTCTAGCATTTCCTAACTTTTCAGTGCTTGACTTTACAACACAAATAATGTTCTTTTAATGTAGTTTTTTGTTTGTGTAATATTCATATATTTAAAATACACTGTCAGATGAAGTAATGTGGGGAAGCCAGCAAGTAAGCATTTGAATTGTATTTAAACTCTGTCAATGCAGATATCAGCAAAGAACTGTGAATTATAAAAGTATCATCTGGACTAAGCACTGAAGAGGTTATTTGCTGATATTTATCCAGTTATTGAACTAACAGGTGTGTAACACAAAATACAGAAGCCTAACAAATGTCATGCTAAGTACTTTTCAAAGATGTAATTGATCATCAAATTCCAATAACAGTTTAGGTACTTTAGTTGATATTGAGATTAATATATAGCTTCCTGCAGCAAAAACCTGTTCAATTTCTGACCTTGACTGGTAGTAAATCCAATCAATATTTAGAGCAATCAAGCCTTCTAGAGAGGATGCATTGAACACATTAGTTTTCTAAAAAAGCCTGTCAGCAGCTGAAAAATCTAATATAGTCTCAGAAATATGATTGACGAGAACTGAGCAATAACCTAAAAATAAAGAAGTCCATGAATATTCACCTCAGTAAAAAATGGAATTTGCTTAAACTATGTTTTCATTCTTTGTGTTCACTTTCTGTAACTATTCAAGCAAATTAGTTTGCTGCAGGAGTGTGCACAGAAACATTTCATATTAAGCAAGAACTAGACATTATTCATACAATGAGAACTGTATATCATAAAGGTAGGTATTCACATGGGAAACCTGGTTCCAAAACTCACACGCATCCAGTCCAGGAGTGCCAATGATACTAATACGTCCAATCAGAACTAACGAACACAGTTCAAATTCAGCTATTTAATGCTCACTCTAAACAATATACAAACATTCCACAGGCCAAGAAACTATTCACAGGATCTCTTTGACTAATCTGAGAAATCTGAGAAAATTTTATAATTCTCACAGAAAAAGTCTGAATAGAAAAGAGACTAAATCCCCTGTCAAATTGTTTTACCATACATTAATCTTTCATCCGCAGTATGATTGAACTAATTTTTACACACTGTTTTTCTTTTACATTGGTGATTTATGCTTCAATAATAATAACAAAACTTTGCCGTGAAAAAGCACGTTACATCTTGAAAGTTCTGTAACAGCATTAATTAATGTCTCATAAATATTGCTATCTCCATTATACAGAAGAGGATACTGAGAGAGAGAGAATGAAGACTCGATTTCCAAAAGGCATCAAGGTGGCCAACATTTGTGCATGCGCAACTTTGTGTGAACAAAATGCTTGTGCATGAATTTTTCAAGCAAGGTCATCTGCACACACAGTTGATAGAATTTTCATACGCAAAATTCACTTGCACAAAATCCTTTTCGGAGAAATGTCTTTTCTCATGATGCTGTAATAGATAATTACAGAAAACGGTGGGGCAGAGTTTAAAGGCAGAGCTTGTAAGAGGGCCCCATCTCCTCTCTCAAGACAAGGTGCTAGAGGGCAATGTGATTACGCCCAAGTACACAGACATATGGCCAGTACATTGGACTACCCAGATTATACTTGGCAGTTTCCATAAAGACTTCTCTGGGACATGAGGGAGTGTTGCAGAGCCCTGCAAGAGCCGTTGGGCTTGTAATATAAATAAAAAATATGGCATTTTCTCTCAGTCCAGTTTTGGTGAGAGATTAGTTTTGGGGTCTCATTTAAGTACACTTCATCCTTGTTATCCTCAGCACTGCATGATTTATTTCAGGTTATAAAATATATACCAAAAAACACTTAGTGATGTTCTAGACAGGTCACTAGTTTCTGTCAATGTGTAAACAAAGGACCCAGCTTTCAAACAATTACACGTGTACATAAATTCAGTATTTATTATACACATCTTTCATTTCACAAACCACCTTCCTTTTTATTCAGAAAAGGCAATTGGTGAGCTATTTTTTGTCTCCTTAGAGACATAATCTTTTAATTTCAGTAGCGTGGCTTCTTCTTAAGATATTACATCCAGGTGAGGTAAGGCAGACAGACGTAGCTGTCTTTCCATTTCTTTCTCTCTTCCTTTCCTGGAAAATAAAAATTGATCTTTAAGAAGTATAAGGAACACAGGTATTGGCTTGACTCACTCTGATTTACTTGGGTCTGGGTCACTTGTCATTTTAAGGAAAGCAAGTAATTTCTATCATTTTGCCTTTTGGAAGACTATTCTGTAACAATTTGTGGTACTAGTTTGCCCTAGCTCAATGGTGTACAAGCCTTTTACAGTGTTTGCACTGTAGCTGAGTCTTGGATGACGTAGCTTTCTGAGGCAGTGGAAGGGGATGCTGAGTAGACGGTGTATGAGTTGCCTCTCTCTCCCTGGAGGCTGAATGCCAAATGAGTTGACTTCAAAATGACTGTTTTGGGTGGATTCTTGAGTGAGGCTTCTTCCCACAAAGAGAGCAGCTTGAGCTCAGGTTGATTTGCCCACATGTGTCTGGAAGTGAAAAGAAATATATTGCCTCTGTATAATGCTTTAACCCAAAGATTTCCTGAACTTAATCACAATGCTATTAAAGCTCGGCTGAAATGTTGGCAGTGACATTTACAGTTGTAAATCAATGTGCGTGTTTTTGAGTTTGCAGACCACTCACAAAATTGGAGCAATTTTACTAACTGTATACCTAGGCCTTATGATCTGCAGTGACTGCAGAATAATTTCTGAGTGCAATTGTAGGAGTTTTTGTGTTTTAAAGCTTTAAAAGGTGCCTTGGTCACCTAGGAGAGAGCTTGAGGCACAGTTGAGGTAATCTGAGGTGCTTGAGTTAGCATCGCCCTTCCAATATAAACAGGACAGGAGGGAGCTGAAGGCAGAGTCCTCCCAGCAGAAGATTCTTGACTTTGGATTTGACTTTTCCTAATGATCTGCCCCAGCCAGAATTTGATAACCTTTAAGACACACTGTAAGGCCCACCTGCCTTTCCAGACCTTCTCTTGGAACGGGGAAGGGACAATTGGGGGATGTCTAGTGGGGCACTGAGTATATTGGGATTGCAAATACTGTAGAGAGTTGGGTTGCAAAATCTTTTTTTTTTTTTAAGTTATCTACAAAGCAATGGGCATAGTCTGTTGGGAATAAAGGTAGAATGTCCAGTGTGGCATTTTGGCCCATTGAATGGCTATGATTTAAATTTTTGTAAAGGATCCAGAGCACTGGATAAGTACTGCACAGACAGAAATAAACTATTTCATATTGGGTGAGACTTGTTACTGAAACTGAAGCTCATCTAGTGCAGTAGCCATAAAAAGTCAGCCTTGGCCAACAGTGCCTACGTAGGAATAGGTGAGTTCCTGCTCTTATTTCATAGTCTAATTGTAGTGCTATATAACATTCTCTCACACACGTTGTGCATACTCTAAATATTTGGGCATACATTTAATGGTCAAACTAGAAAATATAAATATTAAATACATGCAATGGTCTATTTGGGTTCATCTTACCTTTTCATTTTCTGAGTTTTGTGAATTTCAGTATGAAACCCTAATTTTCTTTTTGTTGTTTTTTTTTGTTTGTTTTTCATGTTGTGGCTTTTAAACATCCACTGCTGTCTCCTGCTGCACTGCAGTCATCTTAAGAAGCCAATCCTGTGGCACGTACGGGAGTGTGCTGGTTTGTGCTCTTACAGGAGATGCACAAGGAAATAGCGCAGGTGCAGAAATCTGACTGCAGCCAGCTTCAGTTACCTCACTGCCTGCACAAACCCATCTGTGTCCTCTGTGCCTGAAATTTGGACAATGGTATATGATAGGGCAAAAGGGGTCATATGGGAAGAGTGTGGGCATAGTGCTTTCCTCATATCTGATCCAGGAACCCATACTCAGGTTCAGAGCAGTCACTTTGTTAAAAAAGTAATTACTACTTGCTGGATTAGCTGTACCATAAATAACCACCTGACACAGCTGGCAGTTTGATGGATAGAGAAGAACTATCCCTTCCTCAAATGCACATCTGCCGATGCTGTTGGTCAGGGGAACATCTGATCCATATTTGATATACACTAAAGTAAAAAACAAGTGGAGTGAACACAGCTGCTAATCACTACCCTCCATTCCACCCCATTCCCTTCATTGGAGAGCATCAATTATTTCTAAATACACGATTAATTCAGAAAGAGGAATAGATTAATAAGTGCTAGAGCATCTCAGTACTTTGGGTAACATAAGTATTGTACTTAGCATGAATCTGCAAATCTTGTCCTCTTAAATCAACGGCCTACTCCATCTTAATTGTTCCAGGTGTTGTATTCAATAAACATTTACTGAGAATTTTATGCATGCTCTATATTTTGAAGATTTGTTTTCTATTTCAAATACTTTTTCCCTATAAAACCCTTTAAAAATAAAAATGGCTGCGGTATATGAAAAATAAATTGCCCCTCCAGAAAACAAATAAAAATTGGCAACCTGTGGGGTGTATGTTGTGAAATTTTGTGCGTTTGTGTGAACCAGACTTCATACAGTTAACATTCTGAATGTGTTTTATTTAGTAATAGTCTCCTGCTAGTGAATATAGAAAATGAAACTAACCAGCAACAGTGAAAGTAAAATTGTAGAAGCTACTTTCACCGTTCACATACAAAATAGAAAAGAAAACAGCTTGTGGTAAGTAATGAAAATCAATTCAATTTTTCAAATCATTCCATTTCAGTAATGTACTGGTGTTAGTAGTAGTGCTTGTAAGGATGTTCTAAAAGATATAGTTATTTTGGCATTGATTATTACATGTTTTGATATTGATTATGGTATATGCACAGTGATGAGCTGCCAAAATCTTAACAACTAGTTCCCTCCTCACCCCACGTTGCCCGCCCCCTGGGACTCCTGCCCCATCCAACCCCCCACATTCCTTGACGCCCCTCCCCCAGGACCCCTGCCCCAGCCACCTCCCTCCCCTGTCCCCTGCCTGCTCCCAGAACCGGGCAGGAGGGTCTCGTGGACCACCGTAGTAGGTGCCCACCCCACCCCTAAGAGCCTGGAGCACCCATGGAGTCGGCGCCTAAGGCGCCACTTTTGGCCAGTTAAATTTAGAAGCCCTTTTAGAACCGGTTGTTCCTCGCAGAACAACTGGTCCTAAAAGGGCTCCTAAATATAACAACCGGTTCTAGCGAACCGGTGGGAACCGACTCCAGCTCACCACTGTATATGCATTTCATATGTACTTACTGGCTTTTATGTTTGTATATCAATTGTTATTGATTATACAACAAATACAGCAGTCACTATCTAACACATTCAAACAGAAAATTTTATCTAATGTATAATATAATATTCTTATAATTCCCCCTGCTCTTCACTCTAGCTCATTCCTCCCCAAAAATAAAAGTAAAAAGAAAAAGGAGAAATTGTATTTTGGACCCACCATCATTCTCCCTTCAGCCTCTTCTATTTTATATCCAAAGATTTGCAGAAGATACACATAAAGGGAAACAAGATGCTATCCAGAAACTGAGAGCTAACAAACCAGTGTGCACCCAGAGATCTAGTGATAACCAAAAGAGACTCCTTACTCCCCTTGGCTTGGGACTGAGTGGTTATCATGTGTTTCAAAGGAGGGACTCAATTCATGTTCATTTTATTTTATATTATTTGGTCTTAAGTAAAATGGCTTTAGTTGCTACCACAGTTTGTATCGGTTTCTCCTCTTTCACCTTATCTTCAGTGGACTTAGTCCTGATTTACATTTGTGCAAATGAAAGGAAAAACAGATGCATCAAAACTTCATTCAGGTCTTTGGAGTGCTTGTTTGTACTGCGCCTCAACTTGTATTCACAGCCTGTTTGCCCTCTCACAACAGCTCTCCGAGCTAGCAAATTTGCAAAATATAAAGGATGAAAAGGATGTTACCCCTTAGCCCTTTGCTAAGTACAAGAAAAAGAAAAAACTGCTACAAAACCAAATATACTTGACAAAAAGGAACAAATGGTCTTGCGTCCCATCATCTCTACACACAAAGCAGTCAAAAGTTTCCAAATGAGCAGATGGTCCCATGAAGGTGACGTTTTTAATAAGGCGATCAGAGTTAGTTCTAAAAATTCAGCTTTGCCTTGGAAATATCTTTCCACAGTCTGCAGTGGCAGCAGTTAGGCTGGTTGTAAGCGCTGTCCATTGGGTTCAATAATCCAGTCAAACCACAGACTGCAGTCATGATGAAACAGATGTAGTGCAATATTAGTACTATCCTAAGGAATGAGGCAAATCCATGTTGTCTAAAAACCCAACAAACTAATGCTGCCTGTGATCACAGCACCTGCATCCCCTAGAGCTGGCGGCAGGCAACCCCACCCACTAAAAGAACACTTTCAATTCCCACTTCTCCAGTCTCTCTCTCAAACCATCCCCACTTGTAACTAAAGGAACAAGGGATGGAAGCTCATTACAATATTTTACACATTGCAGTCACATGCCCACTGCACAAATAGTAACACTCCCAAGTCACCTGTCCAAAGTCCATGTAAATGATCAGCACATCAGTAATGCAGCAGAAGAACAGAAGATAAGATCTGCTCAGAAACCCTGCAGCAAGTGAGAGGAGACAGACACACCCCAGCAGAAATAACCAAAACCCTCTTCACCTTTAGTGTATCGTGTCAACAGCACAAGGTGGAAGTGCTGATGGTTCAGGCATCAAAGAACCACGACACACAAAAATCAATGCAAAGGCGGGATTTTCAAAAGGGCTCAAGGTTGGTCCGACTCTACTGCTGTTGAAATAGCAATGAGGCCAGTGCAGAGCATGGTGGAAAACCCCATCCTTAAAGCATACAACACCCTTGATTAATTGCATTACATTCATTTAAAAAACCTTCATCTGCTTGTAACAAAGCGCTGTTAAAAATGTCAGTTTGTTTAAATAATGTGTTACCAAAAAGTGACATAAAAGGCTGGTCTGGCACAGCCCAGGTACAGAAAGTTATGAATATACATGTGACGTAAAACATGGCGAGCAGGACAGGAAGCGCAGGAGAACCTGAATCAGTAGCTGGTCCTGCATTAATGCAAATACTGCTAAGTAGCCAACAAGTTACTTCTGCCTACTAGCAGGACCAATGCCTGAGAGGGTACTAGAGTAAAGAGCCTCGTTACAATGCCAAAGATTAAGCCCAGCTTCTCAGAGATGCTTATTCTCTGCTACACCCCATTAGAGATTAAGGGGGACAGTGGTTAGCGCTTAACTTTTCTTGCTTCCAAACAACTCGTACTCGACCGCAATAACCTTGCACTTCTCGCTGCATGCTCTGTTGAAGGATCAAGGCCAAACTGGACAAATGCTCACAGACTTAAATAGCCGTGATTGCTTCTCAGCCTTTTGGCCATACTATTTTTTCAAACTGTATCTGCCCTCATTGTAACTTTTTGGAATGCTATCAGACCCCACTGCAGGAAAGCATCCCTATTCAGTACATGCTTAAGTGCTTTCTTGAATCAGAGCTTCAGTGAACCATATTTTGTGTTTGTACAAATACCTGTACCTTGTTCCTGTCAAGATCTATCCTGTTACTCATTGTCCTAGACAAAAGATGTTATGTCTGACCACTACTGGCATCCTGTACATTTCACTGAACTATGCACATTAATCCTCCACTGGCTCCCTCTTCCCCACCTAATCAAATAGAAACCACCTGTCTTTGCTTTGAAGACCTTTCAATGCTTACCCCATCCTACCTATTGTTTCTTGTATGCTATCTAGATGTTGACTCCTGCCTCCACTTTCCTCCTTCAACCATTTGTTACATTTTTGAACAAATACCTTTGCATGGGAGGAGTGCCCTATAAACACCGGCAAAGCCACCTCATTGTCCTTCAGATCTCCCCTCTGCTGTGGTGCCTTCTAAAAACTGAAGAGTGCTTAGGCCTTGGTGTGCTGAGATCTCTGCCTATCATGCTGATTAGTATTGTCTCATTGTTACCTGGTTCTCCTCCTCACTCTCTGTTGAATCCACCTGTTAACTCTTTTCTTACCCTAAAGAGCTTGCAAACTAAGTGTAAGATTTGACTTTTTGTCCTGTGTTTGTATAGCATCTAGCACAGTGGGGCCCTGATCCTTGACTGGGGCTGATATTATAATACAAATAATAAGAATATAATAATGAATACATGGACAAACTAATTGATATTAAATATAGTATCATTTCACTGTTTTGCAACTTCTGGAGAGAGCAGGTTTAGTTTGTGCAGAGACAGTGTTTTCAGTATTACCAATAGTGTCTTATTATCCCTCGTATATGGCTTCTAGCCACCATTAGCTTCAAGAAAGCCATGTTGACTACATACGCTATATCCATATAATTTGTTAAAGATTGGATTTATCTAGATGACATAATGTGGGTTATACAGTGGCATAGGAAAGGTTAAAGGGGAAGCCAACACAGCTCTTGAAGGATAGTTTTGCTGCATAATGGTGGGGGAAAACAGTTTAACACCTAATATTGCTTCTGAGTCCTTGCATATAAGTAGCCTTTGGAAGGATTAGAATTTTATCGGCAACTATTGGTAAATGTTGATTTCCCCTTACACATAGAAACTGATGAAAAAATATTTCCATCTATAGTGATAGAAATTTTAAGATAGAAAAAGTAAGAAAAATCCTGCTTGAGAACTTATCAGAGTTTGGTTCTATATTTACTTTGTATATTTTCACAAGTGATGTTAACAATTTGTGTTTTAATAGTTATAAAGGTTTCACTTTTTGAATCTGTGTCGACTGCCATTAAATAATTATTGTCTGACCCTGCTCCCATAAGTCCCAAACTGTAAAAATTTAAATTGATAAATATAAAACACTGCTGAAAATCTATAATTTTGCACAACCAGGGCTGGCCTTACCATGAGGAAAACTGAGGCAGCTGCCTCAGGTGCAAGACTGTGGGGGAAGTGGGGGAGGTGCCAGTAGGACCCAGAGTGTAGAAAATTGTGTCTGCTGCTGGTGCATATGTATTCTCTCTGCTCTAGATGCACAGAGATGGTGGAGTGCTGTGCTGGAGGAAGGAGGGCACAAGGGACATAACAGGCAGGCAGGAGAAAAGGTGAGAGGGAATAACAGAAAGCAGCAGGAGCTGCAGGGAGAGAGAGGAGGAGGAGCCTCTTATGCACCCTCTGGAACCTCCAAGAGCCTGGACTGATTAACACCAGCTTCTCAGGGAGCTTTCTGTTTTCTGCTTCCCTGAACCCACATGAGGAGAACAGGAAGTCAACTGAAGTAGTAGGAGCCAGTTAGGCCCTTAAGACGCTGATATCTTCCCTCACTCAGGCCCTGCTACCAGCCTGCTTATTCGTCCCCTTCAAATGAGTGTTGAGAGCCACTATAGCTGGCACAGAACAGCAGTCATGAGTGAAAGAAGAAAATGCCCCTCTGGGGCAGCATTCAGAAAAAGAAAGAAAGAAAAGGAAGTTTTTCTTCTAAGTAGGAAGGAGGTCTCCTGAGATACATAGACACAAATGTTCATGGTGAGCCTTCTGGCCCCAGTGAAGATGTGAGTGGTGAGGAGATGCCTGATCTCAGAGTTCAGGTGACCTGGCAGCTTCTGCAGCATCCATATCTCCATCTCAAATGGATGTAACCATGAACATTCCTGAAGAAAAGTGTAGATCAGAGAAGAGTGTGGTGGAGGCACAAGAAACAGCTGCTGCTGAGTTTAGTTCCTTAAGTCTAGATGATCCAGGACTGTGGACCCACTTGAGCTGTAGCCTGAGGGACTTCTTTGTACTGCATGGGCCACAGCAAGTGCAAAACTTCATGTTCCCCAAAGACAATGAAAAGAGAGGTTTCCATCCAACACATTAAAGGCGTGAAATCCCCAATGGTGATAAAGTGGAGAGCCCATGGCTCATGTACTCAAAAACCCAGAATGCGGCATACTGTTTTTGTTGCAAACTCTTCCAGTCTAATGTTCCAGCCACATTGGGTTCTACAGGAACAAAGGATTGGAAAAATCTGGCTAGAAATCTGGCATGCCATGAGAAGGCAGCAAATACCAGAGAGCATTCCATAGATGGAAAGAGCTTGAGATGAGACTAAGGTTAAAGGCCACCATAGATGATCAGGATCAAGAGAAGATTGCATCAGAGTCTCTTTACTAGCAAAATGTTCTGAAAAGGCTCATTGCCGTTGTGAGAATGCTTGCTACCCAAAACCTAGCACTCTGTGGTACTTCAGATCAGCTGTATGTGCCAAACAGTGGAAACTTCCTTAAAATTGTGGAGCTGATGGCTGAGTTTGATGCTGTACTCCAGGAGCATCTAAGAAGAGTCACCACCCAAGAAATGTATACACACCACTACCTTGGAGAAACACTTCAAAATGAGATCATACAGTTACTGGCGACAAAAGTCAAACAGAAGATTGTGGCAGATCTGAAGTCAGCAAGATATTACTCTGTTATTCTGGACGGCACACCTGACATCAGCCATATGGAACAAATAACTTTAATGGTGCATTTTGTAATAACAACAGAACCTAGTGAAAATGTCCCTTGTCTGACTGACTGTCAGAGAGCATTTTCTAGAAATTTATTGACATTGAGGATACTACAGGAGCTGGTATGACAAATGTGCTTCTTGAAAAGCTGGAAGATACGGGAATTGAGATAGCTGACATGAGAGGTCAGGGCT
The DNA here is from genome assembly GCF_965140295.1 of Lepidochelys olivacea. Classification (NCBI taxonomy): domain Eukaryota; kingdom Metazoa; phylum Chordata; order Testudines; family Cheloniidae; genus Lepidochelys; species Lepidochelys olivacea. The sequence continues at coordinate 106,206,810 of NC_140417.1, forward strand.
ACGATAATGGTCCCAACATGAGAGGAAAGAACAGAGGAGTGCAGACACAGATCCAAGAGTTAAATCCTTGAGCTTTTTTTGTCCCATGCGGTTCTCATTCATTGAACTTGGTGGTCAATAATGTAGTATCAGCTTCCAGTGAGGCTGCTGAATTTTTTAATGTAATTCAAATCATCTATGTATTTTTCTCTCCATCAACTCATTGATGGCAAATTTTGAAGCAACATCTGGGAACATCCTCTCTGACACTGAAACCACTGAGTGCCACACGATGGAAAACTCAAGTGGAGGCGATAAAGCCTATCAAACACCAAATTGGGATGATAGATGGTGCCATAGTTGCCATTATGGAGGATAATGCTATGACAGGAACTGTTCATGGGAGAACAGTGGCAGAGGGAAATGGAATCACCAGAAACATACATAACTTCAAATTTCTGTGTGGATTAGTGTTGTGGCATGACATACTGTTTGAAATAAATGTTGTAAGCAAGAGACTCCAAGGTGTTGACCTTGACATATCTGGAGCAATGGAACAATTGGACAAAGCAAAGTCATACCTTTAGTCTTACCAGTCAGATGAGGGATTTCAAAACGTTCTGAAGAGTGCACAGAATTTGGCAGAGGAACCTCACACTGAAGCTATTTTCTGCTTGAAATCTTGAAATCCACCCATTCAAGAATACAAAAGTCACCGAAGAAGACATTTTGATCATGAGGCACAGGATAATCCTATAAGAGACCCCAAACAACAATTCAAAGTTGAATTCTTTAACCAGATGCCAGATTGTGCAATAGAGTTAGTTGAAGAACGTTTCATGCAAGTCAAGGAACACAGCAGTATATTTGGGATGTTGTATGATATTCCAAAACTCCTTACTATATCTGAAGAAGACCTACACCAGCAATGCAGGGCACGAGAGACAGTGTTGGCACATGATGACATGCGTTATATTGATGTGAGTGATTTAGGTGATGAACTGAAAGCCCTTTCAAGATACATTTCAGCAGGATCAACTCCAAAGGCTGTTCTGGAATATATGTGCACAAATAAGATGACCACCCTCTTTCCAAATGCTTTTGTTGCTCTGTGCATACTTCTAACACTTCCTGTAACAGTTGCCAGGGGAGAACACAGCTTCTCCAAGCTGAAGTTAATAAAAACATATCTACGCTCCACAGTGACACAGGAGAAGCTGGTCAGCCTTGCAACCATCTCAACAGAGCATGAGCTGGCCCGACTGTGGATCTTCAGGAAGCAGTTCAAATCTTTGCAACCAAGAAGGCACGGAAAGCACCACTTTGATTATTCAAACAGATAAAAATGCCAGTGTTTACTATGCAGGCAAGAAAAGTTACATTTGCTGTTCAGGCATTTGAAAGTTAAGTGTTACTTAAAATTTTTGAACAAGGCATTTTAACTTGTTAGTTCTCCTTTATTGGGGTAGGTAGCAGAGCAGTACCATGAGAGGAGTAGAACGGGAAGAAGGCAGAATTGAGACCTTTCAAAGTTTTGGCCCAAGTGAGGGAGCATGGGGGCATCATTTGAGCTCCCCACCTCAGGTGCCAAAATGTTGTGGGCCGGCTTTTCACACAACTCTGACAATTTAAATTAATACAAATAAAAATGCTTAAAAATAAACGTTGATATTATTTTAAAAATTGAATTCTTCCAGGCCTACAGATACACAACACCCCAAATCATTATACTGACAAGCCATAGATTAATTATTAGCTCTGGGAGGGTGGTTCTTCCATACTGATCCTTGATGAAGCATAGCACACATAGATGTTTGGCAACTGCTGACACCTGATCAATTGTAAAGCCTGTTGCAGGGCTGAATAATCTGGTAGTTCTATAAAGCAGTAAGAAACAGCCCCATGAGAAAACCACTATAGATAAGACACCTGAAAAAGCATTGCATTTGCCAAAGACTGTGTCTCAGGCAAACAGCTGGTCAAATGCTTGAAAAGCATTTATAATAGATAAAGTGCTGTTGTTGTCATAGCAATTATTTCATCAAAAGTTGGTCACGCTCCGATAATCCACTCTCCTTACTCTTCTCACCATTTCAATTCCAGAAACCCGAGGGGAAAGTTCAACAACACAAAAAACTGTGAAGCAAAATACAGCAGCTTTGCCCTGCTCTGATAATATTGTTTACACTAACTCAAAATGCTGCTAGATTAAAAAATGCCAGGGCTCCAATTTGGGTTTTCCAGGCAGATGCATATGGAGCTTGGAGGTGTGGATATGTGTGGTATTCCCTGGAGCTCTTCTCTTTGGCAGAGTCAGACAGAAAGAATGGTTCCGGGGGGAAAGCCAGAAACAAAGGGAAGAGCCTTGGCCTGAGAATGTCTGCCAGGTTGATGGGTGCAAGAAGAATCCAAATAGACAAAGGGATAGACAGGAAGGAAGAGTCCACCCCGTCATGCCCCTTTGGGGTGTACAGCATAACTGGACCTACTAGCCACTTCTCTACTAAGGGACCACTAGCAGCAATATTCTTGCCCCCTCCTGCTCAGAGGGAATGGGATTCCCTGTGCAGCCTCTCCCCACCACTGTGTATTTGCATGGTGACACCTCACTTAGGTGACATTATATTTTATGCACCTATTTCTCCATCTCCATCTATTACAGGAACTGCAGGGTGCCACGACTTGACATAAGAGGCCACCAAGTTGCCTGATGCTCCTGCAAGTGCTAGCCTAGTTGCCTGCTTGTCCACACGGAAGTGTGGTTTTGCATCCGGCCACTGTCTTTCCTTATGGAGAATAAAAGTAATAAAACCACCATCAGCTCAATGGCAGTAATGACTACTCTGAAGCTTTTTTTATAGGTGATAAGCTACTCTAAAGGTCTGCTAGTAATTTGTAGCGAGGGTACATTACCGTTCTCCTTGAGGAATTTCTGCTTCCTTTTTATGGGCCTTTTTTCTCTTGAGGGGACGTTGAAATTAACAAAAGGCATTAGTCTGGAGCTTTTCTAGATCCTGCTATTGAGCACAGCTAGCCTCTATTTCTCCTCTGATATGATACCATGCTTTTTGTCATGAAGAGAATGCCAGATTACTGTTCTAGGGCAAATGCTCCCTCCACCATTGTGCAATGCAGAGCAAAGGGCAGCAAAAGGAATGGAAAAATCCTGGAAATTATGAAAAGAGGGAGAGAAGATGTTCTAAACAGCATAAGCCACCAAAAAGCATTAAGGGGTCCCACTGGATATACCAATATGAACTCTCCCCCACCCACAGAGAGGGCAGGAATGGTAGAGGAGGCTGCATGGTTTTGTAAGATGATCAGGCTGCTAAAAGGAGTGGGGAGGGTTGCTCATATATAAAAATCAACAGGGCCTGGCTTTGGAGCTGAGTCTCTCCTGGATACCCCACCCACATACACGTTGGGGATGATCGACTCATTTATCTGGTAATAATGAAGATCAAGTAACTGGCTTTAGCATAACTTCCTGTTTTGTAGCTGACATGTCCACCCTCCCATTGCTATTTTCAGCAAATGCTTAGCCCTGCAGGCATATTTGTCACCAACAAAACAATCTTTCACAGATCATAAAATGTTAAGAAGTTCATTTGTTTAAAGCATTATGAAATAGTTCCCTTGCAGATCTCATCATTTAATTTCCTGCATTGAGGCTGAGGTGCAGGACACCAATACTGATAGATCAGATTAACACCTCGATGCTCAGATTTTCCGCTGCACTGTGCTAATGCAAAACACATCATCGCTGTTTATGGCATGAGCTCCAGTTTCTGGATCTGCTGATGCTAAATTGAACAAACTGTCAGTGACTGAGAGTGAAAATAGCAATAGGAGATTCCATTCTTATTATTGTTAACTAATCTGCCAGGAAGTGTGGGTCTGTGTTTTAAAAACAAAACTAAAGAAAGAACAAGCTTTGGGTTTGTTCAATACTCTTCCAATCCATTTGCTCCCTGCAACGCAAGGCTTCATATGAACTTCACAGGCACAACAATCTTGCTAGATATATTTTTGAGTGAAAACGTATTGACATTTTGTGGTGAACTGAAACTGAAAATCCTAATATTCTCCAGTCTGAGATGTGGCATGCAAGGCCTAAGCACAATGGAAAATTACTTGACTAATTATCACATGAAGAATTTTGATCATTTTTTAAAAAACATAGTGTTAAAAGAATGGAAACTTGCACATTGCACACCGTGCTGGTGCCATGTAAAATTTGGTTCCATTTGATTAAAAGAATTAGCAAGCAAGATGTGATATATTGTTTACTATTTGTATTGTGATAACACCTAGGATCCCCAGTCATGGACCAAGACCTCATTGTGGTAGGTGCTGTTCAAACCCAGAACAAAGCGGTGGTACCTGCCCCGAAGAACTTGCAATATATTCTGTAATAGCCTTTCATTGATTTTTAGTATTTTGGGGGTGGGGAATAACATTTAAGATATTGGATTTTAGAAGGTGGCTACTGCTGTTGGCTATGCCTTTGAAAAATGCTATCTTCACCTAAAAAAGTTAATCTCAAACCAATTTGCTAGCAGATATTGAGAGAATTGGGTTCATGAACTGCTAGGGTCTGCTCTGAGTTACATTAGTGTAAGTGGGATAGTTAGGCTGAAGTCACTGGAGTAGTGTCAGTTTTACACTGGTGTAATTGACAGTAAAATCTGACTCACCTGTGTCAGACTGTAGTGCCTTGCTATTAAAGCTGCCTACGATCTGTGGTGAGGTTAGTACACTAAGTACAGTACCTTGGATGGAACAACACTGTATTAGTTCCACAAGACGGTTATTCAAATTAGAGAAGGAAACATTCTATTAGCTCACTTAGTCCTTCTCCCAGACAGTTCAGAATCCTTTCCTACCATATATACTTCAGTGTTATATGCAGACTAGCTTTAAGGGCTGAGCATACTCAACCCCTACTGACGTCAATGGGAGAGGAGGGCACTTAGCTCTCCTAGGACTGGACTGCAAATGTCAAGCAGTGGGGTTTCCGTCATTAGTATAAAAGAGTTCCACAGTGCAATACCTCTCATTGTGAGATTTTTCATTATATTCAACCTACATTTTCTTTTGCTCAGTTTCATCCCATTACTCTGTCCCATCCTTTGCTCAATTTCACTGCATTATTACCCTTGTGAACAGAACCTCTCCCCCTTTGGTTTTCAACTACTTACACTGCAGACTGTTGTCAGATCACGCCACCCAAATCCTTGGCATCTGATTCCATTGAAAGTGCCTCCTTTGCTTCTTCAGAAATGGGATGAGGTTAGTGGAGGACCTGCTGTACTGTTAACTTAGTTTGTTGCTTTACGTGGGTCCTTCCCTAGCTGGGGCATTAAGCCACGATTGTAACACAAATATGACAATAAAATGTCAATGGAAGGTGAAGAGCAGTGGAGGGGTGTGGGCGGGGGCTGTGTGGAGGAATTTCTAGTGCAAGAGTCATCACAATGTTAATGAAATTGGGGGTGGGACTGGAGAGGAGTTGTGGGGGATTTGCCCTATTTATGATTTTTTTCATTATCTGTTTTTCCTTTTATATATAAATGTCCTACTATGATAAAATGACAATTAAACACTTGAAACTATTTTAAAATAATCTTGGGAGCCTCATTAAAATAAACAAGGGAATTCAAGGCAAAGGCTAATAATGTATATGGATCCAAATTCTAAGGAGATAACCATCCTCAACTCCCATTAACTTCATTGGCAGTTAAGGGAACTCCACACCAGAGCTTATATAATTTATCTTGCTATGCCTAAATACTGAACAGAGTCTGGTACTTTTGGAGTACATGAGCCACTCTTCTAGGGCTTTTAGTTACCTAGGCTCTGAAGGAGACCTGTTTCCTGGGGTTATTCCTGTATTGGGAAGTAGGCATGTTTCAGCTCGTGGAGTTTCCTTTGTATTCATGCACCATGAGGGCACTGGGGGGGGGGCGAAATGTTCACTCCCTACCTTGCAGATCCCCTGGGATCCACTGGAGGAAAGAGGCATTTGCATAACTCTGAATCAGGAGCTCCTCCAGCTGCGGCTGCCCACAAAACTCCCCCAACGTGTGGTGGGGAAATCTGACCAATTTTCTGAAAATTCTGGTCCCAGTTAATGTGCTGGAGTTTGACCCACAGGTCTGTAGGGCAAGGATCAGGGGCTGCTACCTCCCCACTTGTGCCACTGAACCCCCATAGAACTTCTACTCTAGGGTTCTCGGGGGTGTGGAAGAGTGAATCATACCAGGGAGGCAGCACATGTCCCTTACCCTCTTCTGCAGTAAGAAGCCATGGGAAGCACAGAGGAGAGTTAGGTCCTTAGTTTTTATTCAGTCCATGCTCTGGCAGATTCTCAGTGAATTCAATGGGAGGTCTGCCTGAGTCAAGAGTGAATAAAACTGAATGAGGCCTCCCTGATTCAATGTGCAATTCTTATTGTACTTCTGTAGCTGCTAGCTAGCATAGACTGACAAACTGTTTTGTTACAAAACTGAAGGCTATTTTTCCCATCAAGTGTTATCAAGATAGCAGTTGGGTAACTTGTTCCTTCAGCTCTTTAATGTCTGGTAAAAGAAGGGCAGATGGACCCTCTTTGTTAACCCTGATACCCTGTACTGGGGTAATTGTAAAACTGCGAGTCACCAGGGAAAGAGCCAGTCAGCACCCAGAATGAATCACCAGAGACATCCCTGTCCCTGGATTTTCACATAACACACTATGGATGAGCAGAAAAGACAAATATATATATATATATTTTCAGTTTAGAAAGTCAAAATGAAAACATAAATCAGACTTTTACAACTAGATTTTTTTTTATTTTTATTTTTTTGGTCATTCCAGATTAACCACAAGAGGACAGTAGTTCATGGCAAAAAGCACAGCACACAATTTTACAGCTGACAGAAATGCATTATGCAACCAAGGCTTATTTACTCTTCATATATATATATATGAATTTCCTGGATGAAAACAAGTCAATTTCACCTATAAAACTTTGATAGATCTCACAAATGTATATAGTTCCAGATTCTATTTTTAACTCGCAGCATGCACACAATTCTCTCTGCTGTGTTTTGCAGTTATACTATGCACTGTTGCCTTCTGAAAGTTAAATTCTCCTTGTATCCCTACTGCTTAACTTTTCCATGTAGCCTGCTTAGGGACCAATCCTGCAGTCCTTATTCAGGCAAACTCCTAGCAAGTCAAATCCTGACTTCCTTGTTTGTGGGAGTAAAGGGCTCATCAGCCACTTATCTGTTCTACTGGTGATGATCTCCACTGACCTGACCAATCCTGTTTATGAAGACACTCCATGATCACAAATGGGCCCATGGGAATGCTCCAGGGGAGAGGGAACTCAAACACATGATAGCCCCACATTCTCACTCGTATACCAACCTGCCTCTCTCTCCCTCCCTTTATGGGGTTTACTGCAACCCTGAGACAGCACAACACCTGCAGAGATGCCAACATGTAGTGTGGGACCTGGGATGAGGGGGAAAATTCTCCCATGTGGGTGTCAGGCTTGGAAGAGTCCCAGAAAGTTCTGCTGCCCTTCCCTTTCCTGACCAATAAACCCTCCTGACCAATAAAACCAAAAACGCTCCATTTTTTCTTGGGGGAAAAAATCCCAAATTCTGATGGACTTATTCCTCTCTCCATTTCGAAGCCATCACCTGGATTGGCAGGCTCTGGACCACTCAGAAGATTCAGCAGCTTCTTAACTGTCACTCAGCTGGTGACATCATTCATGCCCCACCCACTGGAGCATCAGGACAGGCACTGCTTCCCCGTCTCCAACCTATCCCTCACATGCTGTATCAGGTGATGAGGAGGGAACAGAGGTCAGCAGCTTTAGATACATTGTTCAACCCTCAGGATCAAATTTTCCCTCCAAGACTACAGACTCCAGTCAGACTGAAAAGGCCACAAAGGCTCCACACTATATAAGGGTGAAGATTTGGACCACTAACTGCAATGAGAGATTTGCCTTTGTATGGACGAGGAGTGTCCATAATCTATTGAGGTTGGTTTGTTAACTCAGTAGGTCACAGAGAGCTATATAACTGACCTTCATTATCTGGATCAGTAAAGGATGGCTTCACTGACAAGGCCATATCATGAGCAGAAGGTCCTTCCTGTAACAACCTGCATGGAACTCAGAGGGAGGAGCACAGGTTGCAGGAGGGAAGAATTTGGAGAAGTCACCAGGAACTTAGTCTGTTTGCACATGGCTTGAATGCTAGCTGCAAGTGCAGCATCTCTGTAAATAGTTCTTTTAATAAAAAGCCAGTTTAGTTTTAGGTACTAGCATGAAACACTTCCATACATACATACTGTGATGGAATAGCAAGTGCCTGCATCATCTTTGCATTGCCTGAAAATTGTAGCCTTTTGGTATTTTGTGTTCATGCCAGCCGTACAAATAGTGATTTCAACTGTTGTGCTGTATAAATACCGCATTTTTGAAATGCGATCATGAGCTTGCTTATTTTGAAAATGTTCTTGACTTGAGTAAAGGCACCTCGTTTACAAAGCCTTCCAGGATACATCCAGCCATGCTACAAGAAAAAAGTCATTGAAAGGGACAGAGCTATTTTAAAACCATCCTAGAAAGAATAGGGCGTGTTGCCTTGTATCAAGGGCACAGAAAACCCAATAAGAGTTCATCAAATGGCAATTAGATTTATTCAATTAAGTGGAATTAAGACTTCTTATAAAGGGTTTATGTTAACCTTATGTTAAGGGTTATGGGTTTCATTATAAATGACTTATTAAATAATATACAACTAATGCATTTTGCACCAAGACAATTTCATGGGCACAGTACTAGTTGCTTAGAAACATCATTGATTGTTTAAACGGAAGAGCAACCACATTAAACAAGTAATAGGAACAAATGCACGAGTGCTGCAGTGGTGCTGAATGGGACAACAGCAAGATACAGGTATAAAGTTAGGAGTGGAGATAAACCCCTCATGCCCCCCTTTCAAAATATTGGAATGAGGGATCTGAAATGGTCAAAATATGCTTTGTTCATTTCTATAAACAGAAATAATTGTTTCCATTGGACATGCTGATAAATAAAAATGAGAAATGATATCTGTGATGGGGCATGTGCCCCACACTGACCCATAACAGGTTAATAGAGCCCTAGGGAGGCTGCCTTAGAAGGCAGACAATTAGAGAGGGGCTGCGAGGAGCAGCCAATAAAGGCTGGGCTGGCCCATATAAGAAGGCTGCAGAGCAGCTTCAGTTGCTCCCTGGAGCTTGAGGAGGGAGAACTGGCTGCTTTGCAGGTGGAAGAAAACTAGCACTCAATACAAAGCAGAGCTGGGCAGGATCAGGAGAGTGAGAGTGAGAGCGAGTGCCTGGCTGGCTGCTAAGTCTGGGGTAAGGCTGAAGAAGGTGCTAGGGCCGTGGGGAACTGGCCCAGGGAAATAGACTGAGCGGTTGGACGGGACACAGCAAGTGGCTGCTATCTACAGGGTCCCTGGTCTGGGACCCAGAGTAGTGGGCGGGCCCAGGTCATCCCACTCCCCTGCTCCTTGCCATTGGGGAAGTGGCTAACCAGTAGACTGCAGTCACCACTGAGAGAAGTGGCTGGACAGAGACTACAGAGATGTCCCCCAGAATGGGGAGCACCAAGTGTGGCACAGCCGGAGGGCTGTGGCACTGAAGAGGACACTGCGGTCCTTGGAGGGATGTGGGTCCAGGAGCAGAAGAGGTGACAGGCAGAGCACCACCAGAGCAAGGCACACTGGCTACCAGAGCTAATTCCTGTATTGGCCACGAGGAAGCAATGGAGTGGTGAGTTAACCCAGTCACAATATCCCAATACAAGAAGCATCTCTCAGCACCATACATGTTCGATAACGTTCAGTCAATCAATGTTTTCTTCTTTAAAAACCATACATGATGGAAACAAAGAAACATTTGGAATTGTGAATTTCTTAGCTTTTCTATATTTTTATCAAAACGATATTTTACTCCCAGAGGGTCAGCTTATTGAGTAGTACTGTGTAGTGGTTTACTCCAAAAGTACTCTAACTGACTCCACTGGGATGACTCATTTGGAAGGTACAATTCACTGTGAGTAGAGGTATCACTGTCTGATCCAGAACAGTCTTCTGTACAAAATATTCTGTCTTCCTAAGTATTAGTGAAATCACTGGGGTTGCACGGGTGTAATTTTGGCCCAGTTTATGAACAATAAAAGAGCTACAATGCACTTTAGGAGCCAAATTCCCTTCAGACCCAATGACCTCATCAGGGCAACATGCATAAGGCAGGCCCTAAATCTTCAACACACTGAAAATGATGCATTGCAGAATGAATCACCATGTTCTTTGGAGAAGGACAAGCAGGTCATGAATACCAGCTATTCAGTTTGACTTTACTGGACACCAGTTTGCTTCTTTAATGAAGGAGACTAAATACAGTTAATTCAACCAATGCATTAGATATTAATTAGGGAAGTTATCAAAATAAACTTTTTAAACAATACCAAAGAAGTAATTATAAAAGTAACCTTATACATAATACTTTTAGATCTAAAATGAGAAATGTATGTGACTACTAGGGGGCAAAACATGGCACATTTAATTTAAGCCCTGGCAGCAAGGGGCAGGTTCCATTGCAGCTATAATAAATTACATACAAGTGCTACAGAACAATAACAAAAACTGTGAGCCATCCATTTCAGTACCATTTACAAGAAATCAATATCAATACTTAATGCAATACTGGTGAAAAATGAGCAAAGATACAGAAAGCATAATAAACCAGTAATGAAAGACCTTGCAGTGTTTCACTTTGGAAGAAAAAACTAACTGTCTATATTTTCATGTAGAAGGATATTTCACTGAGGCAATGTGCTGGAGGTATGAGTGTTTTGCAGACCTAAGTTTAAAATAACCTCTTTATTAAATTAAAAAAGTTCTTTAAACTGTGGATTACTAGCTTAGTAAAACTCATATAGATGGAAGGAGGCATTCCATCTTTATAATGTACTGGACATCACTGAATTTCCGTAGATCAGACAGAGTTTTATTATGTATATCGCTGATGGCATATACGAAACTTTAATGTGCCTCTGCACTGTGTTGGTTGTGGGGTTTGGTTGGAGAAAGTAGGGTTTAAACCCAGCTGGTTGGAAGAGATTAAAAACTTTACCCTGACCACTGCACAAATGTGAATCACCAATTGCACCATTTTCTCCATTTGTTTCTGTCTGTAGCAGGAAAAACAGCCCTGTGGTATAATGCCAAAGACCAATCAGAAAGCATCTGAGATTTTCAAAAGTTTTTTGTCCCAAACTCCACCTTGCAAAGGATCCTAAGTCTCTGTTTACTGAGGAAACTGTAGATCATTGAGTTACCATTACCTATCATTATCATCATCACCATCCCCTCTTTGGCTAAGCTAGAAGTCCTTTCAGAAAAAAATTCTGCTCTTTTAGATTTTCCTACAATTCCCTCCATGCCCCAGAGAATAAGAGCAAATTGTATTTCCAACAATTTTCCTTACATTTTTAGCATGAGCTCTTCCAAACCTAGGAGATTCCTTTTTCCCAAAGAACTATTCTGTTTTGATGGGAGAGTGGAAAAAGTCTATGGACAATTAATGGGTATGACTGTGTTTGATTCATCATAAATCCCATAAAGAATATGTGTATAATAAGGCTTAAGAACCTTTCGACCTCAATTGGACTGGTGAGAATGAGAAGACACTACCATGAGGAGAAAGTCTGCTGGTATATTCTGTCTTGCCAGTCAATGTGACAAAGAAGTCTGTCGAGAATGCTAAGTAACATGTTGAATTAATGTTGTTTTATGTATGGGTTTGTGAGAAGTAAAACCTGTTGTTGGACGTGAGATTGATTTAATATCTGAGGACTCTGTAAAGGTCCATTTGGTTGCTAGGCACTAGCCTGGAACATTTGTTCAGATTCTAGCAGCTGGGCAAGGACTATTGTGTAACAGGGTAAGAGGCAGTGATATTGTAAAATGGGACCCTACCCAACCCTAAGTCATCTCACTGGGATGAAAAGCAACCCATCTTTCATTGCCCTGGCGTTACCCAGAGGAACAGATTGGGCATGGTTCCCCACCTGTGGGAAGAGGTCAGACACTAGTAACTCCTGGGGACTTCCTTCCCCCAATCTACCTAGCACAGCTACACCAGTAGGACGATGCCTATTCAGTGCAGATTGGGCTAACCAAGACTTAAAAAACAAGCACCTTGTGCCAGAACCCACACAGAAGGTTCCTGGGTTTGATCTTCCATGGTCATCTTGCTCAACTCTGAACCAAATCCAAACCAGCCATGGTAGATGTGGATATCTAATGCACAAATGGAAAATCAAGAACTCCCCGGCATGCGAGTGTGGCTCCCCACGACAGACAATTGAACATATCACCACCTACTTCCCAATTTTGAAGGAGGCATTTCTGCAGTAAATTCTGCTGCTCCTGATGTAGCCATTTGGCTTGATCAACTTCAGGTGAAATTGTAGTTACTGCTCTACACCAGCCATACAAAAGAAGAAGAAGCCAATTCAGTCCTCAGAACAAGAAGGCTGCAACCCCATTACCAATTACCCTCCTTCTTGAGGGACATCACAGCTGGTCATGAGACCACAGGGCTGAGCCTGTGGCACAGGAGCTTCCAAATTGCCCTGCACTCTCATCACAGTACCTCTTCTCCAGTTGCTCCTCTTACCCATTTCAGATCTATCTGTGAGGTGGAGTGCTCCCACCCAGTTACTAGATAGATTCCCAATAATTAACATACCCCTAACTGGGGTAATAGTTTTATCTTTAACTAGACTGTTAAAAAGGGCACATACCAAAAAACAAAAACAAAACAAAAAAACCCACCAAATCAAACAGATTTCGCTTTCTCAGGAAAAGCCTAAAAATGGGAGAAAATTTGTTAGCAGGTTTCAAAATATCCTAAGCAGTGGAAAGGTTTTAAATATACTACCGTGATCCTTATACCACTTCCTACACCTGAATGGAAAGACACACCATACTATTTACTCTATATGTATACGTGCAAAAAAAAAAAACAAAAAAAAACTTTGAACAGTAACAGTCTCTTCTACAGGTGCCAAAACTTGGCCCTTTGGTTTGATAGTTCCAGAAGGGGTATGTGGTAAGGATAATTCCCCACCCACCCAGTTATAGAATCATAGGACTGAAAGGGACCTCAAGAGGTCATCTAGTCCAGTCCCCTGCACTCATGGCAGCACTAAGTATTACCTTGACCTGAGGTAGGCAACCGATGGCACACATACCAAAGGCAGCATGCGAGCTGATTTTCAGTGGCACTCACACTGCCCAGGTCCTGGCCACCGGTCCCAGGGCCTCTGCTGCTGGCCTGGGGTACCGGCCACTGGCCCCCTGCCAGCCAGGATTCCATCTGTCAGCCCTGCTCAGCCTGCTGCTGGTCCCGGGGGCTCCGCTGCTGGCCTGGGGTACCGGCTGCCGGCCCCCTGCCAGCCGGGATTCCATCTGCCAGCCCCACTCACCCTGCTGCCAGCCCCTGGTCCTGGCCACCGGTCCGGGGGACTCTGCTGCCAGCCTGGGGTCCCAGCCACCAGCCCAGGGCTCTGCAGCCGCCCCTAGCTGTGGCTCACTGGCCCCAGCCTGGGGCAGTGAGGGGTGTAGACAGGGGCAAGAGGGGGCACAGCTCAGCACCCCCACCTTAAAAACTGTTCCAGCACCACTGTACTGGGATATTTTTAAGTCCTGATTTGCTGCTTACATCACTTTCACTTCACATAGAACAGGGCATGGCATTTGATGTTGAGATTAGAATGTGCATGCAAGAACTGGAATCAGAATTTTCTGACAATTTCAAGATTTCAAGATTTCCAGTGATTTGGCCCAATGCTTTCTTTTCTAATTAAACCTGAAAAGTTCAACAAAAGTGGCTTGGATTTGTCTGTATTTCAGTGGATGGGTGTTGAAGATTTTGAAATGCAGTTCGTTCAGTTAAAAAGCTCCGAATTGTGGGCATCAAAGTTTGGAGATCTGCGGAGTGCACTTAAAGCTACCGAGAGAGATCCTGGGGCCTCTATTCTGGACATCCCTGCCAGTGAAATTTAACTATTCAAAGAAAATTGCATTTGCAGTGCTTTCAGCATTTGGATCCACATACCTGTGTGAACAGGTATTTTCACACATGAAATCTGTCCTCTGTCCCTCTCAGAGCCAGTTAACAATTGATCACTCAGAAGCCTGTGTGCAGCGTAAAGTATCCAAATACATGCCAGAAAACAATACATTGGAAAACTCAGCAAGGAAAAGTAAGGGCAAGGATCACACTAAACTAAACTTTTCTTTTTGTGAATACAGACTAACACGGTTGTTACTCTGAAAACTAAACTGATAAGATCTGCATTTTAATTTAATTTTAAATGAAGCTTCTTAAACATTTTGAAAACCTTATTTACTTTACATACAACAATAGTTTAGTTATATATTATAGACTTATAGAAAAGAGACCTTCTAAAAACATTAAAATATATTACTGGCACGCGAAACCTTAAATTAGAGTGAATAAATGAAGACTTGGCATACTACTTCTGAAAGGTTGCCGACCCTGATCTAGACCATCCCTCACAGGCATTTGTCTAACCTGCTCTTAAAAATCTGCAATGATGGAGATAAATTATCTTCCTAAGTAATTTATTCCAGATCTTAACCACCCTGACAGTTATGAAGTTTTTCCTAATGTCCAACCTAAGCCATTCTTACTGCAATTTAAGCCCATTGCTTCTTGTCCTATCATCAGAGGTTACGGAGAACAATTTTTCTCCCTCCTCCTTGTAACAACCTTTTATATACTTGAAACTGTTATGATGGCCCGTCTCAGTCTTCTCTTCTCCAGACTAAACAAACCTAATTTTTTCAATTTTCCAACATAGGTCACGTTTTCTACACCTTTTTGTATTGCTCTTCTCTGGACTTTCTCCAATTTGTCCACATCTTTCCTAAAATGTTGTGCCCAGAACAGGATACAATACTCCAGTTGAGGCTTAATCAATGGGGAGTAGAGCAAAAGAATTACTTCTTGAGTCTTGCTTACAACACTCCTACTAATATATTCCAGAATGATGTTTGCTTGTTTTTGCAACAGTGTTACACTATTGACTCATATTTACCTTGTGGTCTACTATGACTCCCCCTACCCCCCATCCCTTTTTGCAGTACTCCTTCCTAGGCAGTCAGTTCCCAATTTGTGTGTGTGCAACTGATCGTTCCTTCCTAAGTGGAGTACTTTTCATTTCATCCTATGTACTTCAGACCATTTCTCCAGTTTGTGCAGATCATTCTGAATTTTAATCCTTCCCTCAAAAGCACTTGCAACCCTGCCTAGCTTGGTATCATCCACAAACTGTATAAGTATACTCTCTATGCCATTATCTAAATCATTGATGAAGATATTGAACAGAACCAGACCCAGAACTGATCCCTGCAGGACTCCACTCGATATGCCCTCCCAGCTTGACTGTGAACCACTGATAACTACTATCTGGGAACAGTTTTGCAACCAGTTATGCACCGACCTTATAGTTCCCTAGTTTATGGTGTCACTCAGAGTTCCACACAAATTATCACAGCAGTTTCCGCTCACCGCCCTCTCTCCCTGGCCCCATAGTCAGGGGTCAACTGAAAGGAGAGAGAAAAAAAGAGAAAATAAAAAATACTGTCCTCTTCTGAACTCCAGAGTCCCTGCCTGCTGTGAGGTGGGGCCGCTGTCATCCAGGGCTGTGCACAGCTCACGCAGGTCTTTAGCTCAGGATTGGACCGGACAAGCCTCCACAGAACCGGCTGCAGTTACCCTGCAGGACTCACTACCTTCTCCCTGGCTCAGGGGCTGCTGAGAGCTCCGCAGGCCAGTGCTAGTTACAGCTCCTTGAATGGCTGCTCTGAGGGCAGTACTGGGGCATGGGTTCTTGGGCTCCCACAGCTTAGCCCAGCCCCCTCCCTGCTGCTCCATTCACTCTACTTAGCTCAGGTCTCTGTGACTGTCTCTCATTTCCTTACAGTGTCTCTGATCCCCCAGACCACTCTCCACAGGTCCCCCTGTCTCTGGTGTAGTTATTCACTCCCTTCTACAGAGTCCTGCCTGATAGAGTCTATCCACTCTTTACAGTGGGTTCCTACTCGCCACATTGCCTGTTGCCCCCTGCACTGGCTCCTTCACACGGATCCCTGTGTCTTCAGACAACTCCCTCTAGCCCCTCACGCTGCTCTTCTCCTGGCTTTGGGCCACAGCTCCTCAGCCCCCTGGGGCGGCTCTTGCTGTCTCTCTTTTCCCAGCACACAGGGAGGCTAGGACCTGAGCTGGAGCTCTCTAATTGGGCTGGCTGCCTGGTTAATCAGACTGACTAGGGGTGCTGACTATTTCCCATTGGCCCTGGTCTGGATCATTCTGATTCACTCTCTGATTCAGTCCCAGGATCCTGACCCCTCTTTGGCCACTGCCCACTCTCCTGACATGAGGAGAGGCCAACCAAACAAACCCACACAGATTTAGTAAGGGGCCAACTGTCTCCTTACAACTGGAAGGGAAAGTTGTTTCAGGATCTTGGTGAATGTGCCAGGAATAGACTTTGAGTACACCAGAGACTAGTCCATCAGGGACTGTACAGGTCTAGACTACTGACAGTGTTCAGAGGATGTGGGACCCAGCAGCTTCAGAGAAGGAAGTCTGAACTGGAATTTGTAATATGACTTTTGTGTTCTTGAGAGGGTAAAGAGAGAACCTCTAGATGAAAAGTAAATGAGTTTATTTGCTTTTATGTTATATCCCATTGCCTGTTTGTTTACATTAGATTCTCTTCTGTATTTGTACAGGACTTCCCTGAAGTGGGTTTCAGTCATGATTGGGGCCTTTGGGCTCTACCATAATATCAATATTTACTACTACCAATTTACTAGTAGGCTTCGTTTTATGTGGCTTCTCTTGAAAATTAAACTATTTCAGTGGTTCCCAAAGTGAGTCTCAACCCTGTTTTAATGGGGTCACTAGGGCTGGCTGAGACCTGCTAAAGTCCAGGGACAAAGCTGAAGTCCAAGCAGGCCTGAAGCCAAACCCCGAGGGCTTCAGCCCTGGGTAGCGGGGCACAGGTTACAGGCCTCCTTTGCTTGGGGCTAAAGGCCTTGGGCTTGGGCTTTGCCCCTTTAAGGCAGTGGGGCTCAGGTGGGCTTAGGCTTCAGTGTAGTAATTTTTGTTTCAAAAGAGGGTTGCGGTGCAATGAAGTTTGAGAACCCCTGAACTATATCATGAGTAATAAAGATGCAATGTGGCGAACTACCATATTAGCACAATGTAGTGAAGTAGTATAAGAGATACCTTTGCTGTTAGTTTGCTATTCAGTCTTTAGTATTTCTTGTTTGGTATACAATGATGTAACAGTGAGCAAGTTACAGAACTCACTTTGTTGACTTCCTCTTCTTTTAAAGATAGGTACATAAGAGGTGACTACCAAAAAGGAAAGAAAACCAAAGAAAACCACACATAGTTTAGCAATCAAAGGCTCTTATCATGTTATGAATAAATAGGGAACTAACAATATACTTTTTAAATGGGTCGTAAACCTTTACAACACATGGGTTTCAATAGTGACCTGCAGTACAATGTTCAATAAAAGAGAATTTAGGTGAAATCAAGAATTTGGTAACAAAATAGATTGGTATTAATTAGAGTGAAAAGAAATTAATTCCCAATGTGGTTATTACCGCAATTTGAAAGTAATATAACTGATAGTATGAGTACCCCATTTGGTGCAGGCTTCTACTTAAACAAGTGCAGGAAAACATAGATCCTAATAAAACAAAGAGGAAATTAATGTCACCCAAACAATGAAAGTTAAATAATAAATAATAGCCTAGCCTGAGGAAGGTTGGCCCAATACCGAATCAGCGTTTGATAGCCTTTATATTCATATATATATATATATATATAATCATTTAATTCATATAAAATGTTTCCTACTCAGTGGATTATATCAAAAATTCAACAGCAATGAACTCCTAGGTTTGAAGTCTGGTCTTGAAACTTTGCTCTCATAAGGGTATCTAGGAAGAGGTATGAAATTTTTGGACTACATTCATCTCCCAGTTACACTGATGTCAACCCACAGTAACCAAAGTGTTTGCACTAGTGTAAAGGAGAATAGAATTTGGCCCTTTACAAGCACTTGAACAAGAGAAATGAACCCACAGAGTAAGGAAGGACTGGATGAAGATTCAAATGAATGTAGCAAAATTTGTTACCATAAATTTGATACAAAAATCCAAGTAAATAGTAAAGAAGAGATGGACATGAATTATACATATGCTAGAACATCAGCATACAATGGCTGTAATAAACAAAGATAGGGAGAAAAATTAGTAGTCTTTTTGCAAGATTTGTATCATTGAGCTGACCATAAGATGAGAGAATGCTTGGCCACATTCTTAGCATTCACCCAGCAATGGTCCTAATGAGGCTACAGTGAAGATGACAATGATGGGTACTGCAACTAAGTCCATAATAGTCATTTTCTTTCAGTTCAAAGAAGGCAGAGGTAGTTTATTCCTAGCTTTTTTCCATTCTAAAAAAATAAGAACCATATGTGGCAGGGCAATATGATGAAATTTTGACCACATTGAATCAATGGCAACTTTGTCATTTACATCAATGGAGCTGGGATTTCATTCTGTATCTTGGATATTATATTTTTTCATCACCTCTACAGGTTAACTTTGACATCCAGTTTTAGTAGTTGGTTTTCCTCTGTAAAGTGTGGATTTGTCTTCACACAGTATAGGCATCCCAGGAAAGAATTCAGCAGGCAGTAGTGAAGGAATGCTGCAATTGCTGTAATGGATAAACAATGTAACAAAGTGCAATGTGCACTTATTTCCATTCCAGCTGGCACAGCAACGGGATAGAATGAAGAGAATGGGGCCTCATCTCACCTCTTCTGGAGACTCTAGCACTGTTGTTGGCACTAGACTATTTCAGTCTTAGCACTCAAGAGACCCAAGAACTGGGATTCTGCCTGGTCTCTGTACAGGGATGCAAGTGAGAAGATTTCATGGACCCTCTCGCCTACCTCTGTCAATGCCCTCAGCTGCAGCCACAGTCCATTGCCCTGAAATTTATAAGATAAGGATCACATTGTGTGAGTCTACATTAAAACAGAGAACTATTGCTACACTGAATCATTTAGGGCCTGATTTTGCTTTCCTTCATCATGTATCTCAATCACATGGTTAGTTCCTCTAAAGCAATGGTGGGCAACCTGCAGCCCATCAGGGTAATCCCCTGCGGGCCGCCAGACAGTTTGTTTACATTTTCACGGCCACCCGCAACTCCCAGTGGCCACAGTTCACTGTTCCCCGCCAGTGGGAGCTGCGGGAAGAGGCAGCCAGCACCTCCCAGCGGAGGTGCACAGTAAGTAATTGTTGGGGAAAATGTTCTAAATGTTACTTTTACATATCAGCCGTTAAACATAGCCTGAATCCAGGTGGAAATCCTTGTTAATCTATTTTTTGTGTGTTACAATATGGGATTCCCACTACATGGATAGGAGTTTAATCCAAATGTGATTGATCTCTTAGTAAAACTGCTTTCTTAAATTAATACATGCTGTCTGATGTCATTCAAGAGATTTGGCTGAGGATATCAGATCTGTCTGCTGCTGGGCACACTTATTCATGGCAATGGTGTCCTCCTCAGTTGGTTTTATTGATGAGATTATTGATCCCTTATTATAATTATATGAATCGTATCGTGGTAAACATTCCCCCTCTCTCCTTAAATTTATATCTTGGTATTGAATGTAAGCTGTTATTTTTAAGACCATCATGTAATAGGGTCTGAATCAACTCCCACTGAAGTCAATGGGAGCCTTTGCAGTGACTTCAATTGGCGTTGGGGCATAATGAAATGATAAAACATTTTGCAGCTCTCTGATAAAAATCATCATGTACTTTTATTGCAATAGAGAGAAATACACAGAGAAAATAAAAAGTTCAATACCCAGTAGATGGTGCTGTAATCAAATTCTAAAATCTGTTACACTACAGACACTTAGCAATATGTCCTGGTAAAAGTAATTAATAAAGAAATCGTATTTATATTAAAAACACATATTGTTTAAAATACCTTTACTAAACTGAAGCCATAATTGTCTACATGATAGATTGAAATAATGTAGCATTTGACAGCGTAAGTAATACGTGTTCTTCTATAGAAATAGAAATGTTTTATGGCCCTTTTCTCATGTCACTTATGCTCCATGGGCCTGGGCTTTCAGAATAATTTATCTGTGAAACAGATAATGCATTTCTCTCATTCAAAGTAAGTGAAAACAATATTCTTCCATCTGAATTATCCTGTGCTTTCCAGACCACAATCAAATTTCACAAGGGGAGAAACACAACCAACAAATGAGGCAGCAATGCAGTTGAAAGGAATATAATTTTCCAAATGAAAGAATTGTGTGTTTCGTTTTTAAAATGTTCGCAAGACTCTAAGAATGTAAGTTACAGCAGCCCTGCCCTACTCTAACTTGCACATTGATCCACTTCCTCCATTTAGTAAGTAAAAATAAACCCATTGGGCCATATTTGGAATTTGTCCCTTGGCCCTGGGTTTCAAATAGCCCCTTATTCCTCTTCACCCAGTTTTTCCTCCTCCAAAATCTTCCTTAAAGCTCGCCTCTTACATTAACCCATCGAACACTTATCTCCTCACCATTGCAGCTACTTTTGCTCCATACCTGAGTCTTAACTTTTTGAGTTATACTTATCTAATGGAGCTTGCAAGCTCCTAGAGGGAGAAACCTTGTCTTCCTAAATATTTTCAGAATGCCATGCACACCTAAGAGAACAATCTTGCAAGGGAAGCGGTGAAAGCAACATCACTTTGGGCATTTAAAATTCAACAACACAGATGTCAAGATATTACAGTGTTGGGGCCCATAAAAGTACCTATACAGATGGATGATTAGGATTGCTTGTGTGTAATTGAGGGTAGAATCTGGCCCTTCCATTAAGGCAGATATTTGACAGTGTACTCAGCTGCTGTTTCAGTATCAGAAAATCAGATTGGTCAGGCAGATACTCTGCTGGGGTACACCACACTGCTGGCTGAATCTCACCACAGAACAGGCATATATAGCCCTAGGAGGCTCACTGAGTACATAAAGAACCCTCTGCTACCGTAGAGGTGGCATATAAACTTCTGTGTCACCCACCCTTCCTCTTTATCAGAACAGAAGCTGTGGCCAGAAAAATCCAATGATGAGCTGATCCCTGGCTATGATTGCAGCTCCTAGGGCTTTTAGCAGGCTGCTCTAACTCTGTGCAACACAACCTGTGCTGGATACATCACTCACAAGCTTATGGAAGTATATAGGTTGGCTTTCAGCCACCCCCATAACTTCTGCGGTAATTGAAGATCTAGCTCTTTGTTTTTAAAGAATTTTTTTATCAATTTCTAAGGCAAATTACATGCCAAGTTTATTTAAATGGTGTAACTATTGACACTGTGTATTTTCCACAGTATGCATCCGATGAAGTGAGCTGTAGCTCACGAAAGCTCATGCTCAAATAAATTGGTTAGTCTCTAAGGAGCCACAACTACTCCTTTTCTTTTTGCGCATACAGACTAACACGGCTGTTACTCTGAAACCTGTCAATATTGACACTGTGTGTTTACCTATGCAGATATTTGGATTAAAAGGAAATCAAACCAGAAATAAGAAAACTTTCTCATAAATCATGTCACCGCTCAACAGTTTGCATTTATGTAGAATAGAGTCATAGATTCATAGATATTAAGGTCAGAAGAGACCATTATGATCATCTAGTCTGACCTCCTGCACAACGCAGGCCGCAGAATCTCACCCACCAACTTCTGCGAAAAACCTCTCACCTATGTCTGAGCTATTGAAGTCCTCAAATCAAGGTTTAAAGACTTCAAAGAGCAGAGAATCCTCCAGCAAGTGACCCATGCCCCATGCTACAGAGGAAGGCAAAAAACCTCCAGGGCCTCTTCCAATCTGCCCTGGAGGAAAATTCCTTCCTGAACCCAAATATGGCGATCAGCTAAACCCTGAGCATATGGGCAAGATTCACCAGCCAGATACCCAGGAAAGAATTTTCTGTAGTAACTCAGAATAGTGGGTAGCAGCAAAGTTTCTTTGGGCTACAGAATTTCATTTAACACGCAGCATGGTTTTTAGTAACGAGGCGTTTTCAGCGGGCTGATGTCTATATGTCTTAAAGCATGAAAGTCACATCACAGCATACATTAATGTACACTGTCAAGCTGTCTAGAGTGGCTCACAACTGTGAGTGCCACAGAGCAGACTGTTAAAACCAAAGCCCAAACTGGTTTGTGTGTTCTGTACTTAGATTTCACCAAGCATCAAGTGTGAACTCCTACAGCATCCTTAACATGGAGTCACAAACAAGTCCCTTGGATACTGATAGTTCCTTTTGGTCAGGGATTTTTATTCCCTTCCCCCCAGAGTTCTGATGGGACAAGTGTTGACTCCCATCTCCTCTTGATAGGGGTGGGAGGTGGGGGAAGCAACAACAAAGTCTTTGTGCTTTGATGTTTCACAATGGCTCATTTAGTTTCAATGAGCCTTCTTGTGTGCAAGACCAGCACTTTACATTAATTTATGCTTCTTTCCTGTTTGGTGAGTTACACAATTACAGAGGTTTACAGTGCAAACACTCAATATAACTTTATACCTTGGGATACAGATGTTATAAGTGAGATCAATATATGCAGCATCCTAGAAGTCTAAACACATTCTTATAAACTTTGCATCTATTCTAGCAATGTTAACACACAGGTGAACCAGACTGGTTTCCTCCTATGCATTTGTCATTGTTCAGTGAGGCATAGGCACCTTGGCATGAACTGGTACCTGGTTTGCCAGCATCACATACACCACAGCATATATATATTAATGCAAATGCATACCTGGGATCTAATTCTGTCCTTGGGTACATGTGTAGGGTTCCATTAAAATCAATGGGAGCTGCACGAATGCAACTAAGGGCAGGAATTTTCCCTTAGCATGAATTTTTCAAAAAATGTAATTATTATGGATGATAATTTTAGCTAATGAATACATTTGTATGACTCATTTATTATGTATCAGTCATTTATAAGATGTTCACAGCATGTATTATTAATTATTATTAAAACCATGTATTTATTTTAATTCATATTTCATTAGAAATTAAAGAAACAAACATAAGGGTTACTTCTTTGAAATATTGCAGACTTTCTTTTTAACCTTTTCTAAACTGAAATATAATCTCCTCTGCATACAGAGCAGATCCAGTTCCCATAGAAGTTGACGGACTTTGGATCAAGCCCAATGTACTATAACATATTTTGGAAAGGCTATTATTAGCGTATTAGCCTACTATAGACACATATAAGGGAATATAGGAAGATAATTGGAATAATAGAAGCTAGGACTCAAAAGACTTCATTGGCCGTCAAGTACATTACATTTAGCACAAACACAGCCAATCTCAGTCCTTAGAGATGAATGTGTTTTTGGGCAAGAGCAGTCTTTATTTCTGTGTTTGGTACAACGGGGGGGGAGGGCTGCGTCCGTGACTTGGTCTCCTAGGTGTTTCCACAATACACGCAATAAATAATAATGCTGGTCATAATAATATTGTTGTCTAGTGGTTTTTTTGAATTTTTGAAATGGGGCTCTATTTTGTATTTATATTTTCTGCCATCTTGTGCTACCAGTTCATCAGTTTTCTGCAGTGGTGAAGGAAGGAAAGGACTCTTTTCTTTAAATCACAAGATTTTTTTTTTCCTTTAGAGGCTTTTATTGAAATGTAGTTGTTAATAAATATAGCTAAATTTTCAGGATCTGTTTCTCCTGTTCAAACCCTATACATCTATTTGACCAACCAGTTTGGTTTAAGTGAGGTTAAATTGGATATTACTAACCCTTGAGGAACAGAGAAAGAGATTACCTTTGATTTTAAGGATTGTCAATTTTGTTTACTGAGGGGAATAAAAGACATATTATTCTTCCACCACTTGGTATTCACCTTTGGTAATCATCCATCAATGGAAATCTTTCTATTGATCTCAGTAGGCCTTAGATCAGGCTCTTTGCCCTTTAAGATGATGTCAGTTGAGGGCTCGCTCAGACCTTAATCATCCCAGACTGCTTGGAGCTCCTGTGCTAAGAGGGCTTCTCTCAGTGACCAATTTTGAATCAGCCCCAATGAGAAAAGACTAACATGCCTTTAAAACCAAACAGGCCCAGTTTAGTCTCAGGGCACAAATTGCCACTAAACTGAACCCCTATATATGTTATGGGATACCTGTGAGAGAGCAATGTGTGAGTGGTGTTCACTGGTGTCAATGAGATAAGATAAACTAGACGCATCACTGGTTCGTTCAGCAAGCCAAAAAGTGCTGCCACAAAAGGAGTGAGCCATTTAGGACACCCACCAGTCATGCAGTGTCCCCTTCACTTTTTGGAGTCAGCATCCTACTGTGGCTCTAAAATAAGAGTTGGGATTCATGAAGGAGAGCAGTTGGACAGATACCGGGTGGCACATAGTCCCAATTTCCAGAGTTTCCACAAAGTGATCAATCACAGAACCATCACTGGAGAGGCAGGTGGAGACCCAGGCTGGATTGAAGGTAAAATAGACTGTAAGGGCACCAGTAATCTTTCTTCAACTCCAAGAAACCAGTGAATAAGGCTGGGCTGGTGAGGGTCATAGAATATGGGAGACTGTGTCTGAGATCTATATGAGCAGATCTATGAGATCTCTCTGATCTGTAAAAATAATTTCTTACTAAGGTGTAGTAAGGCCTATATAAAATGGAGGTGATGTTCTGAGAGAGCTTCTCACTTGATGTGATCATAAAAGGCAAAGTGTCAAATACTGGTTCTCCTGACATCTATGAGTTTTGCCATTCACTTTAGAAGGAGCAGAATCTGGCCACAAGTGAATCCCCAAAAAACAAAATAATAAATCAGGCTTTGTTCCTTAATATATAAAAGTTTTTCCAAGACTGATCTTATAGGCCTGATCCAAAAATCGTTGAAGACAATGGAGAGATTCCCGTTGACTTCTATATGACCCATTCTTTCTGTTTGCTGTATGGTAGTGTCTACTTAGAACCATATCATCAATAGCAAACCAGTCAGCCAGTCAGCAAACCAGCAAGTAAATAAATTAATTGTCTCTACCTACGAAAATCTGGCAATATCCACATTCCAAAAGAGTGATTCATTTTTCAAATCAAACTGATTTTTAAAATTCTGGGATCAAAGGAGTGCTGTAAATGTTCTCTTTTTATACTTTAGCGACTTTAAAATGGCCAAACTAATGTGGGTGTATAATGATAAAATAAATTTGTTCCCCAATGCTTGGATATTAAAGTTAAACTCATAATGAATTTCTACAAGTAATTACAATCTACTGAAAAACTGATTTTATAATGGGAGTGCTAATACAGCCTTAATGAAGGTGGCCCAACCGTGCTGCTATAATATCGACCCTTTATTTCTGAGGTGCATTGTTTGAAAAATGTCTGGTTCCAAATGTAGCAAAATGAGAAATTACAGAGCCTGTCTAACAAATCAAAAATAAATGAAGTAACAACATAAAGGTAAATTTACAGTTATTTATAATTTACCATTTTTACCTTGTTTTCAATTGTCTCTTAGTCCTCTTCATTCTAGGAGCCCATTACATTTTATTATGCTAAACCTTATCTTGTGTCACATAAATTACAGTTAAAGATCTTAATATTAAAGCCTCTTAGCTCCAAGATCATATTTCAGGCTTTGTTCAAACCAGACATTAATGCTGAAATTGAACACAGATCACTTTGTCATCATTACCTATGATCTCAAAAGTATAATACAATCTTTGCTATATATGGCGCAAAAAATGCTTCTTTGTATAATACTGAATTATGGCGATATATTGGTATTCTTAATATTTTGACAATACAATAAAACTAAATATGTTAGCTCTCCAATAGATACCAGCACATCAGCCTAGCTACTATAGCAATAGTTATACAGATAAAGGTTTATTTATTCCTGTTAAAATAGGAAATTACTCATAAATGTATTTTAATCCTAATTCCCATAGCCTGTTTGCTAATACTATACCTTGTATAAGAAAGATTAGTAGATCATCACCTGCTTTGATTCTATAGATATCTCTGTTACATGACAATGCTGTCCCTTCTGCAGCTGTTGTTCCATCTGTGACTCAAGTGATGCTAAACATTAATACAGAATCTCTTTCACCTTCCTACATGTTACTTACTTCCTTGCCAGAACTATCTAAAGATGGCGTTAACACTTTCTTTATCAAGAATATTTCTGGAAGCTCAATACTTATCTGGACTGCATGCCTTCACAGGAGAGGAAGAGGACACAAAAAACCCTGATGCCACTATGCAGATTTCCTGGACCTTTACTTTGGGCATGCCATGAGTAAGTAAGTGCTGCTTTCTTGCTTACTTCCTCCTTGGGACAGAGTGGGTAGGGAGGGGTGAGGAATGGGTTACACTCCCTCCGTTTGCTGGCCAGCAAAGATGAGAAAAGAGTTAATGCTTTGCTGATGATGTAGCCAGCAAATTACTGTCCCTCTGGAGGAAGGCAGAATCAGGGAACAAATTGTGGCTTCTTCCTTGGGATGCTTCTGGGGTAGTGCTTCGGCTCCCCCAATGGGACAAAATCTAGCCCTTAACTCATCAAATCAAAATCTCTTCCTTTTGGCAACTAGATCCCAAATGATTATTTATGAAAGGATTACTCTTCTATGCCAGTAGGGGCTTTGTAGCTCCTCTGAGAATTCTTCTCTTCCTTGTGCACTTCTCGAGTTCCTCATGGATATGCACATCCTGGGCTAAAGTCTGTTCTCAGTTACAGCATTGTAAATCGGGAGAGAGCCCATTGATGCCTGTGAAGCTGTCCCAGATTTATACTGGTGTAGCTGGGAACAGAATCTGACCTATATTGCAAGTCCATCAAGTGGTCTTATAACCGTACATGTGCAGGTAAATTTTCAAGGGGTCATGCAAAATGTATTTTTATAGGAGACACTTTGATAAAATTCAATGCAGAGTTATGACAATTAGTAGAGGGTATCCTAGAATACGGGGCAATTTAAAAAAGTCAGACATGGCATTTCCTTTGAGAAGAGCTCTTGTACGATGAGCTATTTCATTGCCCCATTAGCAAGAGGTGGTGGGAGCTTCTGCATGCCAGAAAAAGTAATAGGAAATAATATTTTAGCTGCTTAGTTGCCGTTTGTCTGATTGCTATTGATTATTCATTTTGTGTGATAGGTCACTAAGTCACATGGTATTATTTCTGTTGCCTGGTTGGATGAATGGTACTTTTAAAACAGTAGAGTAATAAATAACATAGAATCATAGAATCATAGAATATCAGGGTTGGAAGGGACCTCAGGAGGTCATCTAGTCCAACCCCCTGCTCAAAGCAGGAACAATCCCCAATTAAATCATCCCAGCCAGGGCTTTGTCAAGCCTGACCTTAAAAACTTCTAAGGAAGGAGATTCCACCACCTCCCTAGGTAGCACATTCCAGTGTTTCACCATACTCCTAGTGAAAAAGTTTTTCCTAATATCCAACCTAAACCTCTCCCACTGCAACTTGAGACCATTACTCCTTGTCCTGTCCTCTTCTACCACTGAGAATAGTCTAGAACCATCCTCTCTGGAACCACCTCTCAGGTAGTTGAAAGCAGTTATCAAATCCCCCCTCATTCTTTTCTTCTGCAGACTAAACAATCCCAGTTCCCTCAGCCTCTCCTCATAAGTCATGTGTTCCAGATCCCTAATCATTTTTGTTGCCCTTTGCTGGACTCTCTCCAATTTATCCACATCCTTCCTGTAGTGTGGGGCCCAAAACTGGACACAGTACTCCAGATGAGGCCTCACCAATGTCGAATAGAGGGGGATGATCACGTCCCTCGATCTGCTCACTATGCCCCTACTTATACATCCCAAAATGCCATTGGCCTTCTTGGCAACAAGGGCACACTGCTGACTCATATCCAGCTTCTCGTCCACTGTCACCCCTAGGTCCTTTTCCGCAGAACTGCTGCCTAGCCATTCGGTCCCTAGTCTGTAGCTGTGCATTGGGTTCTTCCGTCCTAAGTGCAGGATCCTGCACTTATCCTTATTGAACCTCATCAGATTTCTTTTGGCCCAATCCTCCAATTTGTCTAGGTCCCTCTGTATCCTATCTCTGCCCTCCAGCGTATCTACCACTCCTCCCAGTTTAGTATCATCCGCAAATTTGCTGAGAGTGCAATCCACACCATCCTTCAGATCATTTATGAAGATATTGAACAAAACCGGCCTCAGGACCGACCCCTGGGGCACTCCACTTGACACCAGCTGCCAACTAGACATGGAGCCATTGATCACTACCCGTTGAGCCCGACAATCTAGCCAACTTTCTACCCACCTTATAGTGCATTCATCCAGCCCATACTTCTTTAACTTGCTGACAAGAATACTGTGGGAGACCATGTCAAAAGCTTTGCTAAAGTGAAGAAACAATATATCCACTGCTTCCCCTTCATCCACAGAACCAGTAATCTCATCATAGAAGGTGATTAGATTAGTCAGGCATGACCTTCCCTTGGTGAATCCATGCTGACTGTTCCTGATCACTTTCCTCTCATGTAAGTGCTTCAGGATTGATACTTTGAGGACCTGCTCCATGATTTTTCCGGGGACTGAGGTGAGGCTGACTGGCCTGTAGTTCCCAGGATCCTCCTTCTTCCCTTTTTTAAAGATTGGCACTACTTTAGCCTTTTTCCAGTCATCTGGGACTTCCCCCGTTCGCCATGAGTTTTCAAAGATAATGGCCAATGGCTCTGCAATCACAGCCGCCAATTCCTTTAGCACTCTCGGATGCAACTCGTCCGGCCCCATGGACTTGTGCACGTCCAGATTTTCTAAATAGTCCCTAACCACCTCTTTCTCCACAGAGGGCTGGCCATCTATTCCCCATGTTGTGATGCCCAGCGCAGCAGTCTGGGAGCTGACCTTGTTCGTGAAGACAGAGGCAAAAAAAGCATTGAGTACATGAGCTTTTTCCACATCCTCTGTCACTAGGTTGCCTCCCTCATTCATTAAGGGGCCCACACTTTCCTTGGCTTTCTTCTTGTTGCCAACATACCTGAAGAAACCCTTCTTGTTACTCTTGACATCTCTCGCTAGCTGCAGCTCCAGGTGCGATTTGGCCCTCCTGATTTCATTCCTACATGCCCAAGCAATATTTTTATACTCTTCCCTGGTCATATGTCCAACCTTCCACTTCTTGTAAGCTTCTTTTTTATGTTTAAGATCCACTAGGATTTCACCGTTAAGCCAAGCTGGTCGCCTGCCATATTTGCTATTCTTTCGACACATCGAGATGGTTTGTCCCTGTAACCTCAACAGGGATTCCTTGAAATACAGCCAGCTCTCCTGGACTCCTTTCCCCTTCATGTTAGTCCCCCAGGGGATCCTACCCATCCATTCCCTGAGGGAGTCGAAGTCTGCTTTCCTGAAGTCCAGGGTCCGTATCCTGCTGCTTACCTTTCTTCCCTGTGTCAGGATCCTGAACTCAACCAACTCATGGTCACTGCCTCCCAGATTCCCATCCACTTTTGCTTCCCCCACTAATTCTTCCCGGTTTGTGAGCAGCAGGTCAAGAAAAGCTCCCCTCCAGTTGGCTCCTCTAGCACTTGCACCAGGAAATTGTCCCCTACGCTTTCCAAAAACTTCCTGGATTGTCTATGCACCGCTGTATTGCTCTCCCAGCAGATATCAGGATGATTAAAGTTGCCCATGAGAACCAGGGCATGCGATCTAGTAGCTTCTGCGAGCTGCCGGAAGAAAGCCTCATCCACCTCATCCCCCTGGTCCGGTGGTCTATAGCAGACTCCCACCACTACATCACTCTTGTTGCTCACACTTCTAAACTTAATCCAGAGACACTCAGGTTTTTCTGCAGTTTCGTACCGGAGCTCTGAGCAGTCATACTGCTCCCTTACATACAGTGCTACTCCCCCCACCTTTTCTGCCCTGCCTGTCCTTCCTGAACAGTTTATAACCATCCATGACAGTACTCCAGTCATGTGAGTTATCCCACCAGGTCTCTGTTATTCCAATCATGTCATAATTCCTTGACATCACCAGGACCTCCAGTTCTCGCTGCTTGTTTCCAAGGCTTTGTGCATTCGTATATAAGCACTTGAGATAACCTGCTGATCACCCCTCATTCTCAGTATGAGGCAGGAGCCCTCCCCTCACAGACATTCCTGCCTGTGCTTCCTCCCGGTATCCCGCTTTCCCACTTACCTCAGGGCTTTGGTCTCCTTCCCCCGGTGAACCTAGTTTAAAGTCCTCCTCACTAGGTTAGCCAGCTTGCTCGCAAAGATGCTCTTCCCTCTCTTCATAAGGTGGAGCCCGTCTCTGCCCAGCACTCCTCCTTCATGGAACACCATCCCATGGTCAAAGAATCCAAAGCCTTCTCTCCGACACCACCTGCGTAGCCATTCGTTGACTTCCACGATTCGACGGTCCCTACCCAGGCCTTTTCCTTCCATGGGGAGGATGGACGAGAATACCACTTGCGCCTCAAACTCCTTTATCCTTCTTCCTGAGCCATGTAGTCTGCAGTGATCCGCTCAAGGTCATTCTTGGCAGTATCATTGGTGCCCACGTGGAGAAGCAGGAAGGGGTAGCGATCCGAGGGCTTGATGAGTCTCGGCAGTCTCTCCATCACATCACGAATCTTAGCCCCCGGCAAGCAGCAGACTTCTCGGTTTTCCCGGTCAGGGCGGCAGGTAGATGACTCAGTCCCCCGGAGGAGAGAGTCCCCGACCACCACCACCCGCCTCCTTCTCTTGGGAGTGGTGGTCATGCAACTCCCCATCTCAGGACAGTGCATCTCATGCCTTCCAACCAGTGGAGTCTCCTTCTGCACAAATCATGCGCACTCTGGTTTGCAGACATTCCACCCTTGTTTGCATACAAATTAAGGCACTTGTACAAAGTCGTGTCTCAAAGATTCCTGCAAAAAAGTACTTGCTACTGTAACTATTTGTGAATAATGAATATCAAGGTTGAAATTAACAGCTGTTCCAAATGTAAACAACTACCACAACCCCTATTTTATGTAATCACTCACCTCCAAATAGGTACCAGCTACTTATAATTGTTGCAATAGAATATTCCACACAGTGGATCAAAATATTGCTCTCCCCTTGTGTTATATTTTGGGATATAGGAACTTCTCTCATTATCATGAGGTTAGTTTTAATATACATTTTTTCATTTCAACTGGCTGCAAGGTCATGTGTTCTAGTGATGGAGGTATAAATATTACATTGGATGGTTAGAAGAGTCTTGCTCCTGTTCCTGGAGAATCCCCTGGGGTAAAATATCTCATCAGGGCTGCTGCTTGCCTGCTCATTTTAATTTGCTTACAGTATACAAATAAATAGATATACAAATGAATAAAAAGAGATTGTTGACTTCACACAATCATATTAATAATCCAGTTCTGTTATCTTTTTAGAGGTTTGCCATTTTAAGTACATATTAACATTATTCTTGGGAATAACTATATCTCTTTTTCAATAATAAAATAACTTTTATATTAAAAAGAGTGGCTATGGACTTGTGGCTAAAGCACTAGACTATCATCCAGGAGCACTGGGTTCTCTTTCCAGATCTGCAATAGTTTTCCTGTATGACACTGGGCAAGTTACATAGGCACTGATCCAATAAAGTACTTAAGCATATGCTTGATTTTAAGCCTATGAGTACTCCCAATTAACTTCAATAGGACTACTCATAGGTTTAGATTTAAGCATACGCTTAAGTGCTTTACTGTATCAGAGTATTAGTTTTTCTGTGCCTCACTTCTATACCTGTAAAACAGAGATAATCATATTCCTTTTCCCCCACCCTTTGCCTGTCTGAGCTATTTAGATTATTAGCTTTTTGCAGCAGGACCTATCTCTTATTATATGTATATACAGCACCGAGCACAGTAGGAACCTGGTCTTATTTCAGGATTATTAATGCTACTGCAATACAAATAAATAATAATAATAATACCAATTAATAAAACTTCCCCGCCTTAGCTATGCCACAGGAGACTCTGGTATACTATGTATCTCAGATTTTTCCACAGATGGTATTTCTGTTGGTCCTGTTTGCATGATCATTTTGTGAGTGCTAACTTTCCTGATGTGTTTTGTGGTGCGCATTGCTTTAGGGTCTTCAGAACCTGTTTTTGTTACATGTATGCTAAGTGATAACAATTCATTCTGTTCATTTATACAGCTACACTTTTATTTGCTGGATGTTTATTAAATGGGGATTGTTAATTACGGCAGAAGATAATTTCATGTAGCTATTGGTTTGAAAAAACAAACGATCGATCATACTTAGTCCTGCCATGAGGTCAGGGGACTGGACTAGATGACCACTAAAGGTCCCTTCCAGTGCTATGATTCCATCCTGCTTACTGCCTAACAGGCAGACATTTGGATTTGGGTATTTTGTTTGTTTGTTTTTGTTTGTTCATATGAAAGTCAAGCAATTCACTGATTCATTTGATTGAAAGAAGAATGTATCATAATTTCTTCAGTCTGTCCAGCAGCTACTAGAATTTTTTGTTGATGGCATGGGAACAGCAGACCTCTACGATACATTACCTGTGTTTACCGTTTTGCAAAGCTGTTGCCATTTGGGCAACAGTGAACAAAAGAGGCATGAAATCGGCCATTTCCAGTTAGTCTTATCTGTTGGCCTCACACACATGAGATGCTAGGAAGTGTTGTGATGAAATTGATTTTGTCTGAGTCCATGTCAATGGAGTCTGCAGGTGCAATATATTTATAAGGCCCCAGACCTGCACTTATAAAAACCACGACTAGCTACCTGGAGAAGGGAGGGTAAGAACAGTGGACAGCGCGATGCATGATTTGGTGCACTGCCTGCTCTCTCAGGTGAGTAACTGCAAGTTCTAGCAGGGAGCAGGAGCAAGTGTTTTATCTGCCCCATTGTGACCATTCTATACCTGGATAAGGGGGCCAGGACGGAACATAAATTAGCCTTCCCATGCGATGCTTACACCTGACTTTATTTTACCCTCATTGTGAAGATGTAATATTGGGGTCTTCAGGGTGCAAGGAGAACAGCTCCACATGTAGAAATTCGGGCCCTGACCCTGTAACATGTAATGCGTGGGTGGGATGCCACTGAAGGATACAGCAGCTCAATACACACTGTAGGGTCAGAGCCTTACCCAGTCTGCCCTTTCAGTACTTTATGCACAGTGGCTAGTGTTACCACTTAGAGCTAGCTGAAAAGTGGTGGGAATTTAAAAAAAATGATAGATCAAAATTCAGAATTTCATATTCTCAGACAAGTTAGACCTGCCGACTGAAGAACGGCAAATAAGTTCACTGAAAACGTGAACAGTTCTGACCAGGTCAAATGACCACCACCATAGTCTCTAGGAATTCTCTGTAGTGAAGCAGAAAGCATATAAGCAAAACTGCAGATAACGAGGTAATGTTATTTAGTTAAGTAAAGATGCCCCTATGCCGGGAGAGATTCTCATACTGGAGTAGCTAATCCACCTCCTCTTCTCCCATTGACTTCAGTGGGCCAGAATTTCACCCATACTTTTGGAGAAACAAGTCTTGAAATGTAGCAGTTCATTCTTTACATGTGTTTTATCCCCTTTAAATCATATCCCATATCATACAGGTGTTGTATCAGCTTAAAGAGCCTGATCCAAGTGCACTGAAGGCAATGTGAAGTCTTTCCACTGACTCCAACTGGCTTTGGATTAGGCCCTAACTGCTTAGTCAATATGGTCCTTATAATCTTCTGTGTATATGAAAAAATGTTCACATTCATTTTTTTCTCCAATATTAGATGACTTTTAAAAATTATTTCACTTAAAATTCAGATCAAGCTTTGATGATTTTTACTACTAACCTTCATTAGAATTATTTTGTCTTTTGTAGATATCAAATTAAAATGATTTATCAATTCCAAAGTTAAAACATATTTCCGATGATCATGATAATTCTCTCTCAGATGAAAGTCCATCATGTTTCAGACGTTAGGGCGACAGGGTGCTGTAATGGCAGCCATAAGTCAAATACAGATTTATATGTTGGGGACCCCCTTGATGTATATCAAGATGAAGATACCCAGTGGGTTCTTTCGCAATCCCAGCAAAGACTCAGTACCATAAGAAGCTTTACATTGGATCCCAAACAGAGAGGTCTTCTTTTATCCTTACTGGAGATGAAAATGCCCACTGACAGCCACTTTATATGTTATTTACAAAGAAAAAATGTAAATGGAAGTGCTAATTCACCCTTCTTTTTTAAGTGAAACTTTGAAGTGTGTGGTTCATGTGGTTGAATGCTCTGTTTTTCAGTTCTCCCATCTACAAGCTCTATCAATTAAATAAGTCGCCACTTTAATATAGTGGAGACAATGATGTTGGCTTTTTTTTAGCCTGCATGAAATAATTGTGTCTACAGGAAAAATATTTTATCATGTTATGTTTTAGATATAAATTTATTTCATTTCAGATGAAAGCAAAATATAATTTTACTTCCCAAGTGTAAATTAGATCCAGTAAAATGCAATGGAGTGTAAAGTAGACAGTAGGATGTATTAGAAGTAAATTATTTCCACAAAAATCTTCTGTACGTACATGGTATTATGTGGCAGGAAAACTTATTGCCAACTTAACTATTCATCCACATATTACAGAAAATCATCAACATTGTTTTCTTATGTTGAGGAGAAAGCTTGTTCAAAGCACAATTGTTGCTATTTTAATATGCTGTACAGAGCGTAAATGGAAGAGCATGTGAAATTTAAGGGGAAAAGTATAGAAATTTTTTCACAATTTGAACTGGTCCCAATTGATTAAACATCTCTAAAAAAGATTACTGATTTTAAGGAACTGATTCTCTCCACCTATACTCAAGCCAGCTAGTACCTTAATCCATATAATTAGTCCCACTGAATTCATGGGCCTACAGGAATGGCACTTATTATTTGCAGGTGTGGCTGATTTGGGCTCAGAATGTTTCATTTTTATTATCAAGTTATCGAGAATTACTCCTGTTCTATGTGTCATTCTAGTACAATCGGTTATCACATTAATGATGAGATGCAAGTGAAAGATAGCAGAAGTTTATCCTCACATATTTTCACAAAGCTATTTTTAATACAATTAGAGATTATATTATTATTATTATTACTGTCTGATAGTGCCAAGTGGCCCCTCGTAATAGGGCTTATGTGGAATTCAAGTGATACATAAGCTTTGTGCTTGCTGTCTGCAGGGGGGTGAATTTTACCCTTAATAAGCACCAAAAGCGATAAACAGAGCAAGGACTAGTGTTCAGTGTTAGAGGTTATATACATAAACAGAAAATCCCCCACAAACTCAAAGTCCAGAGAAGAGATGCTGTAGGTGATAATTGTACATGGAATCTGATTTCAAAGAATAGATTTTTATAGGTAATATTCTGTGGGAGATAGGCCAGGTTTTCAAAGATACTTAGGTGCTTAAAGATGCAGATAGGTGCCTAGTGGGATTTTCAAAAGGGCCCAAGGCTGATTTCAGTTGTGTTAGGCACAAATATGCTTTTGACAATCCTACTAGGCACCTATTTACATCTTTAGGGACCTAAATACATTTTAAAATCTGTCCCCAGATCCTTGGCTGGTCTAAATGGGCACAGCTCCATTAAGTTCAGTAGAGCTAGGCTAATTTATACAAGCTGAGTATCTGGCCTCATATATGTTAACACAGTATTTACATATTTTTACTTTTGTACCATGTTCCATGTTTACTTGATGTATTAACGTGTCTCTCTATTTTAGGCTCTGATCCTACAAACACTTACAAACATGCTTACCTTTAGACACATGAGAATTTCCATTGAAGTCAATGGGAGAGATTTTCAAAGCTACAAATGAGAGGTAGGCACATAACTGCTAAGAACCTAATTGCTATTTGTGCCTCTGAAATTCTCCCCCCATGACAGTACTCAGATACTTATAGTTAAAAACATGCCTAATCGTTTGCAAGATCTGAACATTAGTTAGTAAGGCACGTGCTTCAGTGTTTTCCTGAATCAGGGCCTAAATCTTTTTTATGTGTTTGGTATTATGTTTTTTAAAACCCTTTAACTTTACCTTTGAAGAAGCTGATGCTGTTTCAGCACTATATATTAAAATGTGGTAGCTCTTAATGTATTATATTATGTGCATGATTTTGTCTTGCAGAGTTTCAGTGGTGACATTATTGACCCAAGTGCCCTGTTTCCTGCCCTATTCTCACTGCTTATGTCATACTTTCACTTTTTCTTCCCCCAACCCCTCCTTCATGTGTTTTCTATTATACCAAGTATCAGAAGAGGCGGCTGATTTGGGGCCTATGGAAAGTGCATAAATTGGAGCTGTCATGGACATTAAAATGCCTCTGTTCATTTTAGTGTCCAGAGAATGTGTACATTCTGAAAGGTGAGTGTACACTGTAATTTACTCACCATGGCACAAATCCAGAGCTCGGCATCCACTCAGAAATCTGCCAGGTCATGAAAGGAGAAGACTGCATAAAGCAAATCCTTCAGGCTTTTTGCACCACCCATGCAATCCTTCCAAACTTGGGTAGCTCCAACTTTGCCATATACCTTTGGAGATGCTTCCTTCCACAAGTTTAAGAGAGGGATTAGCCACTGCCCCTTCCTTTTTTGTGCAAGCAGTCTAGCTCCACTAGCTTTTGCTCCATTCTTCCAATGTAAAAGGCAGAACACTTGGACCTCAATTTGACAACTAACACTTAGACACCACAATGGTGCTTAGATACTATGATGACAAGCACTATAGAAAAGACTAAGGTGAAAATGTTTGATGTGAAAATTCATCCCATGACCTCCTATTTTATCTATCATTATTGTGTTTTAATTGTACTGAAGTATGAGCAACTCACTGGAGTAGAGGGAATCTATAAATTAATGACAGGTTTCAGAGTAACAGCCGTGTTAGTCTGTATTCGCAAAAAGAAAAGGAGGACTTGTGACACCTTAGAGACTAACCAATTTATTTGAGCATAAGCTTTCGTGAGCTACAGCTCACTTCATCGGATGCATACTGTGGAAAGTGTAGAAGATCTTTTATACACACAAAGCATGAAAAAATACCTCCCCCCACCCCACTCTCCTGCTGGTAATAGCTTATCTAAAGTGATCACTCTCCTTACAATGTGTATGATAATCAAGTTGGGCCATTTCCAGCACAAATCCAGGTTTTCTCACCCCCCACCCCCACACACAAACCCACTCTCCTGCTGGTAATAGCTTATCTAACGTGACCACTCTCCTTACAATGTGTATGATAATCAAGGTGGGCCATTTCCAGCACAAATCCAGGGTTTAACAAGAACGTCTGGGGGGGGGGGGGTAGGAAAAAACAAGGGGAAATAAGTTACCTTGCATAATGACTTAGCCACTCCCAGTCTCTATTCAAGCCTAAGTTAATTGTATCCAATTTGCAAATGAATTCCAATTCAACAGTTTCTCCCTGGAGTCTGGATTTGAAGTTTTTTTGTTGTAATATCGCAACTTTCATGTCTGTAATCGCGTGACCAGAGAGATTGAAATGTTCTCTGACTGGTTTATGAATGTTATAATTCTTGACATCTGATTTGTGTCCATTTATTCTTTTACGTAGAGACTGTCCAGTTTGACCAATGTACATGGCAGAGGGGCATTGCTGGCACATGATGGCATATATCACATTGGTGGATGTGCAGGTGAACGAGCCTCTGATAGTGTGGCTGATGTTATTAGTGACGTTATCACTTTAGATAAGCTATTACCAGCATGAGAGTGGGTTTGTGTGGGGGGGGTGTGAGAAAACCTGGATTTGTGCTGGAAATGGCCAACCTTGATTATCATACACATCGTAAGGAGAGTGATCACTTTAGATAAGCTATTACCAGCAGGAAAGTGGGCTGGGGGGAGGTATTTTTTCATGCTTTATGTGTATAAAAGATCTTCTACACTTTCCACAGTATGCATCCGATGAAGTGAGCTGTAGCTCACGAAAGCTTATGCTCAAATAAATTGGTTAGTCTCTAAGGTGCCACAAGTACTCCTTTTCTTTTTTCTATAAATTAATAAAACTTTTGTTATTTTTCATAGGCCTCCATTATTAGAACAGTGAAAAGTGTTTTTGATAACCACTCAAGGGATTGACATAAATTGATTGTTTAAGGAGGTGATCTTTAAATACAGATGGAGTCAAATTTTGCATAGGGACATTTTGGTCTCTTAAGACAGAAAAGAAAAGGAGTACTTGTGGCACCTTAGAGACTAACCAATTTATTTGAGCATAAGCTTTCGTGAGCTACAGCTCACTTCATTGGATGCATTAAGTGAGCTGTAGCTCACGAAAGCTTATGCTCAAATAAATTGGTTAGTCTCTAAGGTGCCACAAGTACTCCTTTTCTTTTTGCGAATACAGACTAACACGGCTGTTACTCTGAAACCTGTCATTAAGATAGAAAGTTTCCTAATAATTTCTTGTGCAATCTTTTAGGCTACCTGTAATCTCTGAAGATCTGACTCTCTATGTAGTATTCATTTTATATAGTTCAGGCCCTGCACAAGTTTTCTGAGAAAGGCAGTGTAAAATGTTCACCATTAAATAGCATCTTTGATATTCAAGCAGATCAGATTTAGGAAACAAACTAAGCTATCAAGAGAGGCAGAGTTGTGCAGAGGGACCTTGTAAAACATCTATAAATAGTGCCTTTAAAAGACAAATACCCTGATTATATGTCATGTTGGCAATCATTTATGAATTACTATGAGAAGCCAGAAGTCTGGACTGGCAAACCAGGACTTGGCAAACTTTGAAGAGATTTGAGAACTAGGCTGATTGAGATTCATAGACAAACTCTTTACTGTTACGAAACTCTTTTATTAGTTGCAACAAAAAGATTGGTGAATGTCATAGGTCATAGAAATGTAAAGTACTTTCATAGGAAAACAAGAAAGACAGGAGTTGATATGGGCTGTGTTTTGCGACTGAATTGACTGAACATCCCAAAATGAACAGTAACTTCATTTCTGTTGTCCACTAATATGTTTTCACATGATAGTCCTTTTATGTTAGTTTGATTAGTTTAAAATCAATGGAAGTTAAGAGCCTAAATACCTTTGTGGATCTGGGCCTTGGGCACTCAAGGCAAAAGAACCCTGACTGTGAGACTCCAATCCAGATCAGCTCATACTAACCCTGGGCAGAGCATGTTTAGATCAACTGAGGTCAGACTAAATGATCTGGTGGTTCCTTCTGGCCTTAAACTCCATGACATTAAAAAGCAAGACCCAACCTTTTGCTAAATCATTACTCCAGTAGGGGCTTCTTTCTTGGGGTCATAAGAACATAAGAATGGCCATACTGGGTCAGACTAATGGTCCATCTAGCCCAATATCCTGTGTTCCAACAGTGTCCTGTTCAGAGGGAATTAACAAAACAGACAATCATTGAGTGATCCAGTCCCTGTCATCCACTCCCAGCTTCTAGCAATCAGAGGCTAGGGACACCTAGAGCATGGGGTTGCATCCCTGATTATCTTGGCTAATAGCCATTAATGGACTTAGACTCCATGAACTTATCTAATTATTTTATGAACCTTGTTATAGTTTTGGCCTTCGCAATATTCCCTGGAAATGAGTTCCACAGGTTGACAGTGAGTTGTGTGAAGAAGTACTTCCTTTTGTTAGTTATAAACCTATTAGAGTGACCCCTGGTTCTTGTGTTAAGTGAAGGAGTAAATAACTCTTCCTTATTCACTTTCTCCACACCAGTCACGATTTTATAAACCTCAGTCATATCCCTTTTACTCATCTCTTTTCCAAGCTGAAAAGTCCCAGTCTTTTTAATCTTTCCTCATACAGAAGCTGTTCCATATCCTTAAACATTTTTGTTCCCCTTCTCTGTACCTTTTCCAATTCTAACATATGATTTTTGAGATGGGGTGACCAGTACTGCACACAGTATTTATGGGCTGGGCATACCATGGATTTATATAGTGGCATGTTGATATTTTCTATCCCTTTCCTAATGGTTCCTAACATTGTTAGCTTTTTTGAGTGCTGCTGCACATTGAGTGGATGTTTTGAGAGAACTATCCACAGTGACCCCAAGATCTCTTTCTGGAGTGGTAACAGCTAAATCAGACCCATCCTTTTGCATGTATAGTTGGGATTATGTTTTCCAATGTCCAAAACTTTGCATTTATCAACATTGAATTTCATCTGCCTTTTTGGTGCCAAGTCACCCAGTTTTGTAAGCTCCCTTTGTAATTCTTCTCAATGCTTTGGACTTAACTATCTTGAGTAATTTTATATCATTTTGCCACCTCACAGTTTACTCCTTTTTCCAGATCATTTGTGAATATGTTGAACAGCACTGATCCCAATACAGATCGTTGGGGGACATCACTATTTACCTCTCTCCATTCTGAAAACTGACCATTTATTCGTATCCTTTGTTTTCTGTTTTTAACCAGTTACTGATCCATGAGAGGACCTCCCCTCTTATCCCATGACTGCTTACTTTGCCAATATCCCACTGGGCTAAATACAGATGGTAGTTCCACAGTACGCTCAGAAAGTTTTCTTGTGGGGAATAGGTCAACCATTTCCAAACTCATGTGTTACCAATTCAGTGCATTTGTCCAGTTTCTTCCCCATCCATGCTTATTTGGAGGTTGTGTCTCTATCAGTGTTGTTGCTGTTGGTTTTAAACATCTGATGTAATGCAAATTTTGGGTTAATCCAGCAGCCATTGAAATCAATGGGAGTTTTGCCCTTGAATTCAGTGAGTGAAAGGTCAGATCATTCATTAACCGCCCGAAAGACTCAGGGTAGGGAATCATAGGAAAAATGTTGAGGGCAAATGTTTCTCTATAGCTTTGCATGCGATCTTTATTACTTTGCACAGTGGGGAAATAAAATAAATGTAAACCAATAGTCATTGTTACTTGTAATAAGCAATGTGATGCTGCTGCTTTTCTACACTGTATAAACAACAGTTAAGTAATACAGGATACATTGAGTGAATGATAATTCCCCAAAGTTCCTGATTTCATTCACATCAACAATGTGGTTAAACAATAATTTCCAGAAACCACAGCCTTTTAATAAAGATATTCACTACTGGCAGAAAGCTCATCCTCCTCACTTGTTATGGCTTCCTATATTTTCTAAAGGTTTTCTTCTCAGCACTTTGTTACTCAATTATGCATCATGTTTACCGTGTTCATTTTACAATTACATGACTATAAGGTTGGAAGCAGCAGCTGCTCTGGGAGGCTAAGAAGAACCATGGTTATCTGATAGCTCCCTTGACTCATTTTTCTGCTCCAGAAATAAGATGCATCTTTGACTTGCTCCTTGCGAACAGACAGAAACAAACCTCCCAAGATTTCCAAGAAGCTATTCTGGGTGGTCACTTATGGCAACTGGTTAAAGAACTATACAATTTGTATTAGTATCTTCTTCTGAATGGAGAAGCATAATATGATTATAATGGCTAAATATATGCCAGAGTTTATTCTGTCAGCCAGCTGTGCATTACACAAGATCTCGTATTGAAACACATTGCAAATGTATTTTAGCCAGCCCAGGCTTACTCACAGTGGCAAAAGAAAGACAAAGGAAGCAGTAGCTCCCTTTATTCCACATTCAGACCAATTAGCTCCAAAGGGGAGATGGCTCTCTTCGCTGCAATGTCACTATAATCCACTCACCCCTGGTCAGCTGCTGCAGTGAATGTGGGAAAATATGCCTCCCGTTGGCTGGCGCTCTCTGTGGCAGCCAGTGGAAGAGGAGGAGATAGTGATAGTGACTTTATGACATGGGCTAAAAGCCAAACTATTGATGATTGCCAAAGAGAGGGGGCTTCACCACTAAGTCTCCGTGGTTGAATCCAGGCAAACTCAAGGGTTCTGCGGGTGGTCAGGGCTTAAAACCTGTTAATCCTTGTGTTATTGTGAGGGGGGTGGAGTTACTCTTCCCCTGTATTAGAGAAAAGCTCACCATTAGAAGCTGATGGAGTCTTGCCCATGGGAGATGGTGTTCTCTCATCATAATAGTTGGGCCTTTTTTTCAAGTTGCCTTTCCTGATGTGGTACAATGGAACATTGGAATACTTAATCAATGGTTTAAGGGGGAGGAGCTCAGAGCATGCCCTCTGCAAAATTAATTTGCAAGCACAAGCCACTGTCAGGCATAAATTGTTACTGTTAATAAAGTGGGGACTGGTAATGCCACTTTCTCCTTAATCTTGTAGGCATTGTCTTTCTCTGCAAAAAGTAAACAGTATAAATCTGCTCTTCTGTCACTGACCATCAAAACTTCCAGATAAACAA
This sequence comes from Lepidochelys olivacea, assembly GCF_965140295.1. Taxonomy (NCBI): domain Eukaryota; kingdom Metazoa; phylum Chordata; order Testudines; family Cheloniidae; genus Lepidochelys; species Lepidochelys olivacea. The sequence continues at coordinate 106,249,375 of NC_140417.1, forward strand.
AGGCTGGCCACATCCCTCAACAACAGTGGACACCATGAATTTTGTATTCCTACCTAGCCAAAATACCATTTTCCCGAAGTTTTCCAGTGTCTCCAAAACCCTTTGTCAAATCAGAGTCATGTGGTTTATAATTTTAAAGTTCAGTTAAATTATCATTGAACACTGAAAGTTGTCATAAGATAATGAATGGTGTTGAGAAAAGCTGAAAGGTATTGATACAGATCTCACTCCCAAAAGATAAAACTGGGTTTTGTCTATATTTCTAAAGACAGGAAGCCTTTTAGTAGATAATATATTACTGGGAGGGCAGATCTGATAGACTTCTTTAGGCTGATGATGTACTTTGAAAGAAAAGGCAGTTTTACACTTCCATATAATCATATTTAAATTATTTATATACCTATCAAAGGAGACACTGGTATAATTCACCTCTGGGTCAATGGTTCAAATCCAACCCAGTTCAGTCATGTCCAAAACGTGCTGCCTTCTGACAGTTATAGCATTGCCTATATTAGTTGGTTCTCTTCGTTCTGATCCAAATGAATGGATTGTCCACACCATAACTGTGACTGGCACCTTTTTGGCAGCTTCAAAAAAGAGGCCAAGGGCTGAATGGACAAGTAGAATGCAATTTATAAAGTTGAACTTTTAGTTTTAGAAAGTTTAAAGACCTATTAGAGGGTGAGATATCACAGGACCAGGTAGTAACTTTTCTGTTAGAGTTAATACAATATACAGCATTAGGAACTGCACTGTATATATCTCATAAATTAACTAGTCTGCTGTACACTGAATGCCTGCAGTCTCATAAAATGTTATTCTTTGCTTTATCTTGTTAGCATAATGTGAAGCTTCATTAAGCAGCCAGATGAATCATATAGTAATTGGATATAATGAATTTAATTTTGTAATTTCTTTTTCATAATGAAACAAAGTCATATTTTATAAACAGGCAAAGTATTGTTTTGAGTTATGGATTTATGTTCATGTTTGGCAAAAAAAAAAGCACACCTGAGGACTGATGGTTATCTTTTTAATCGGACATTCGGTATGTGGTTGGTGGGTTTTGTTTTGTTAGTACTTTCAAGGACATCAAATGACTCAGTGCTGTTTGGGGAAAGCCAGCAGCTTCATATCAGGTAAGCAGTGGTGGTAGATTGCCTGCCTCCAGTATGTAATTCTGAATCCATGTGATGAATAGCCAAGAGAGTGTGGGAACAGGGTGGGGAAGGTAAAACATTGCAGGGGAAATGTCATAGCAACTGGGAAACGGGATTAGACCATAGATCCACCAAATCCTGTATCCTGTCTCTGACAGTGGCCATCACCAGGTGCTTAAGAGGAAGGTATATGAACCCCACCATAGGCAGATGTGAAGTAATCTGCTCCTATGTTGGGTTTTAGCCTAATCTGTAATATTTAGAGATCAGCGTGTCATGCCAGTCTGATAATTCACAATGCAATGTGGCACCTCCAAGCACATCAGTATAATGTGGGTGTTGGAGGTGCTGAGGGCCTCCCAGAGTGCTCAGAACTTCACAGGTCAAGCATTAATGCCGGCATTCCAGTGACCTGTGCTTATAATATCCTCCACCCTTCCCACTAGTTGGTCAGTGAAGATTTTCCAAAGAAATAAAACCTAATGATAAAACAGTACTTGAAATATCAACATCCCTGCCCTAATTAGAGTTGGACCAATGGGTACTAATTGCATAACTGAAATGCACCCAGTTGAGTTCTTTTTATTGTAACTTGACTACGCGTCTCAGCACTGATTAATAGAGGCAGAGCTGCAAACTAAAATGCAATTAATTTATTGTAAGTTTTATTAGGCATATAAAAGGAGACCAGGAATTACTCGCCTTTCGTTGCTAGAGATACATTTCATCTATGACTCAGACCAGATTCTTCGCAGATTAAGCTTGTTAATTTTACTTATTGCCAGCATTCTTCACCACATTGCTGTAGCGAGAGCCATGGGCTCTTGTCTAAAATGGACAGAATGAAAAGAACCGGGAGGCCCCGGACAACAGTTACATTAACTACTTTGTCCTTTTAATTCATCTAATTACATGCAAGAAAAAAGAAACAGACCATTTGCAGGCTGCCTTTAGTTGCTTTTCTGCAATGATGCTGAGCCAGTGCTTTTGTGGCTTTTTGTTGTCTTATTAGGGAGCTTTTGTTCAGAGAGATGGTTAAAGCCATTTTCAGCAGCTAGCGAGATGAAACAGTTTCAATAAGGACACAATGTACTTGTTTAAATTACCTTTCGAAACGCTCAAAGCCATTAAGGGGGAGGTGCTGCAAATAAAAGTTGGAATTTTTTTTTGTTATAATGTTTTACCTTAATAACAGCTTTTATTTTATTATAATCCATTAGTTGACAATATTATTCTATAGATTATCAGGCAGCAATTTTGTTATTTCATCACACTTTCAGCACTTACGCACAGTGCTAGAAACCACAAATCTCCGTATAATATGCTTTCAATTTTGTTAAAATCTGTATTTAACTGGTTTGGCTGTGAAACATCTTGGGGAAAATGTGTTTTTAATTCACTTCTGATTAGCTTAATGTTTGACAGAGCTGAGTAGCGACATGATGGTGTTTTATTTCCATCATTCCTACTATTACTTGTTTCCTAGCTTATTTTATTTATTATTTTCACTTCTCCAGTGCTAAGTCCAAGTTTAATCTTCAACTTCTACTAAAGGGAATGTATCCCATGTTGAATGACCATCACAGTCAGGAAATCGAATTAAAAAGAACTGTTCTTCCTGTTTGCTGGCAAGCTAATAGTAATGTGAAGCTCTCAGAATATTTATGCCTACAGGTAAAATAAAAAAGGTGCCAGTGAATTTAGCATTCAAAAATCACAACCATAAGGTATGCAAAGCCATAGCTGTGTAAGATAAGGAAATTTAGGGAACCAAGTCTTGTCTTGGCTAATACAGGAGAAACAGTAACATGTTTATCCGATTTCATGAGTGCCGTGTCCTTACCTAAACTTAAACTCACTAGGGTCATCTCAGTATTATTGCAAAGTCCTGGTCTTTCTTAGAGGATATCCATGAGACAGCTTAGATTTGGAACTTGAAGGCTATGAAACATCTTATTCATTTACATTCCTTTTCATTTTCAAATGAATTTAGTTCTGGGGAAAGGTGCCCCAGAAACCAAAGGCTTCTTTTAATCTTCCCAGCAGGTTGCAGCATACAAGCTTCCTCCCTTCCAAAACATGAGGGTTAGGTTAGTCCCCATCAATCCTTGGGGCCTAATCTAGCTAATTGCACCCCAGAGTAAGCAGGTGCAAGTCCCACAGAAGCCTGTGGGCCAAATTCACTGTGGATGTAAATGTCAGTGTAATTTAAATATAGAGTGTATATTGGTCGTAAAATGGATGTTATTTTCAATATAGTTTCACTTGCAGGGATCCGACCTTCACTGTGTGTGCAAGATGAATGTAGCTTGCAGGCTGAGTGGTAGAAGTGGATGGCGAGCCTTGTAGTAGAAAAGCCACAGGATGATGGCAGATAAAGCAGATGCCCCCTACTTTAGTGCATGCCTGCATCCCCTCCACAAGCACTCCCAGAGACCTAACTCTGCCTCGGTGTAAGGGACACAACTCCCACCAACTTTAGCACTCACACTACACTAAAGGTAAATTATTTGTTTTGCATGCCCATGTGGGTGAATTTCACCAGTGAGATTAAAATCCTCTCCTAGTTACTATGACGCAAATCTGGAATTATGCTGACTTCTGTGCCAGGCCCTAGCCATAATTTAAGCTTCTAGCTGGGCCACACAGATGTGCTGTATTCAGGGCAGCCACACAGGAGTTGAACTGCAGTAAAATCTGAACTGATCCTGAGCAGGCTAGCACATATGTGTGGTGGGTATGACATTCTGGGGTGCAATCCAGACCAGTGCAGGGTTGTGTCACCCCTGCCCTGCAATCTGGTTGAGTCACAATGCTTTTGCTGCTGTGGCTCCCAACCTGGGCTCCTCACAAACAGCCACACAGCAGGCAGGTGAGACCCTGAGTATTCGTGTATAGCCACAGCCCTGGGCCAGCAATTCTGACCTCAGCAGCCTGTCAGCAGCCACCAGCAATACTCTGGCTTCCAGCAGCCTTGGTTACTATTTGCAGGGTGACCCCAACACCCTCCTAATGACAAATTTTCCCTAAGAAGCTTGTATTCTGCATTGTCCAGTGCTCTCCTGGACAGTGCAGATATTATAGGTCCATTGCCCCTGCAATGGAATAATATCCAACAGTTTACTGCTTTAAATGGAGTTACCACACCACCCAGTTTAACCACAACACTGGAGTAGTTCTGATTAAAGAATAAAATGAGTCTATTCAACTAAAAGAAGAAATAGATTTTAAGTGAGTACAAGTACAAGGCATTGAAATCAGACATGGTGACAAGAGAAATAAAGATAAAACATGATCTAGTGCTAAAACTTAAACTAGACTTGGTTCAAGATAAAATTCTTACCACAAGCACCCAGCAACAGGACTGACCAAATTTCAGGTCAGGATCTCTCCCCAAAGTCACGTGGGCTGGTTTGTTTTGTCTTCTTAGATGACAGAGAAAGAAATGGATAGGGAGAGAAAGAGAGAATGAATACGTAGGGTGTTTTTGCCCCTCACTTTTATAGTCCAGTCCCCCTCTGAAGTGGATTCTTCTGAGGAGTACCCCTCAAAACAAAGTTTATTCAAACAGTAAAGAAGGCGACGGGAGTCTGGGGGGGGGTGAAGATGCCCCCATGCTCTTTCTTCTCCCCTGTGTATGCTGACCTGCAGATTTGCCTTACATACTTATATGTAAATTGCAGTAAACACACATTCCTTTGTTTAAGGTAGATCTGCTTGACCCCTCCTGCTAACCGGAGTTTGAACATGTGCTACCAATATTGTTTAGGGGAAAGCCATAACTTTACATATAATGTCACTACATACATTTTCACCATGATATTATTGCCCTGCAAGTTATTAGTTTTCCAGTGATACCTCACAAAGCATGTTTTGTATGAAGATTATTACAATGGTGTGTAGGGGGTGACTCCAGGGGTGCATTCCAGGGGCTGTGGGCAGGAAAAGAGATGGGGCACAAATGGGAAGTGGCTGTTTTCCAGCCTAGGAAATAGATTAGCTACAGTGGAGAGGCTGCATTGAAGTTCTTTATCCTTTTCATAGTCTGGGGGATTAATTTCATTCCCTCTGCATACAGCCCTATAACAAAAATCAATTCATTGAGCAGAGTGGGAGAAATGAATTTCATGCTGAATATCAAATATGTGACTATTTCAGTGTAATACCTTGTCACTTTCACACCCAATTCCTGAGCAATGTGGAATTGACAGAACCATTTATCCCACTGCTGAATCTAGCATCCTCATCCCCTTTGCTGAAGTTGCTGGCAAGGATGCTGATTATAATGATGGACTTTGGGATGGGGATGCCTGCCTATTAACCCGTACTGAGACCCCCAACCCATTTCACATATGGGAACAAAGAGGCAGCTGTCACATGATTCTGAGCAGTGATTGAGGAGAAGGGAATGTGAAGATAGCTTTAAGGCCTATCTGATTCTGAAAGTATGTCTACACTACAGCAGTTATGCTGCTACAGCTGAGCCATGGTAGCCCCGTAGCATAGACCCTTCCTACACAGCCAGAAGAGGGGGGCAGATTTCCATTAATGTAGTTAATCCACCTCTCTGAGAGACTGTAGGCAAGTCAACAGATGAATTTTCCATCACCCAACCTGCATCTGCATCAGGGTTAAAGTCGTCCTAACTACGCTTCTCAGGGTGCAAACATTTTCATAACCCTCAATGACGTAGCTAGGTCAATTTAATTTTTAAGTGTAGGCCAGGCCTGAGTGAGGTTGATTCATGTAGTAAATCAGACCCATCTCAGGGCTGCTCTAATTTTTACCTATGACCTTGATCCTGCAAGCTGGTCTGCATGAGCAGACCTCTGAGGCTTTCAGTGTAGCTCTACACAATCATAAAGGTCTGCTTGTTGGATCAGCTGGTGTCTGGTGAGAATACCAGGGCTAACTGCTTTTGTATAAAGTGCCCTGGAGATTTAATGAACCCAAGTGGTTAGAAGAGACCTTGTTTTTTAGGTCTCATTTGAAAGGTTGAAACAATCCACATACTAGCTTTGTATGTGGAACAACTACTCATACCCCCTTATATTACTTATCACCATAGCAGACCTGCTTTCTCCATTCATTGCCACTGTTCTTGGACTACATACTTTTAGGGGTCAGGTGTTCAGTAAAGAACTAGCCAGTTGCAGTAAGGAAAAAATACTTTTTAATAGCACAACTAGCCAGTCATGGGCCTTGATCCTGCAAAGACATATATACATGTGCCTAACTTTAAGTATTTGCATAAGTCTGCAGAATCAGGGCCAAGTTTATGTATGTTTTGTACAGTTTCTAAGTAACTCTGCAGACCACATATTTGGAGCACATCTTGTGTGTCTTAAATATCAGAACGTGGGCACTTTCGTTTTCTGTAACAATTATATACAGATACATATTTTTAGATAAAGATTGCCATGCAAATAGTTACAGCCACGTTTCTACAAGTTCACAGAGGAACAAATGAACATTCTGAGTAAGTTTCCCAGACCTGAAGAAGAGCTCAGTGTAAGCGCAAAAGCTTGTCTCTCTCACCAGCAGAAGTTGGTCCTATAAAAGATATTACCTCACCCTTCTGCCTCTCTTAGGACTAAACAGGCAGATGTTGCTATTTTCAAATTATTTATCAAAATGTTGTTAAGCACAGTCTTTCTTTCCTGTTAGATTGTTATGCCACACATTTACATTTTAAAAATTATTCTAATTGTGAATAATGGTATAAAGTATTGTATCCCAGGCATTCAGATACCAGGGCAATTAATATGGTATAAAAACGTAGACAGCGTGGATAGATACAGAATTAGTGTCTTCTTCAAAAACATACTGATTTGAACACATGTATGTTAAGCCACAGAAAAGTTACCTACAGCCTCCAATTTCCTAGATGAACAACCATTAGTGTAACAAGTCTGCATTCTGTGTTTTGTGGTTCTTAAAGCTCCCAAGATTTTTTTTTTCCTTCTTATTAAATCTTACTCAGAACAAACCAGAAAATATTTTTGGTAACATTCACCAAAGAAAATGAATTATTCTATAAAATTATCTGTGGATCAGAAAGCACTCTCAGACTGCTCTATTTTAAATTGCAAACTGGGCTTATAATAGCTCATGGCGAAAATACTAGATTCTCCAAGTCTGCCACTAAACACCTGTGATTTAAAAAAAAAAAGGCAGCTTAACAAATATCCTGAATCTCTGCGTTACTTATGGCAACTGGAGCTGAATAAAAGTGATTTTTATTTCCTCACAAAATGTATCTCACTTCTTTTTAATGGTAATGTTTCCTCAAAATGGTTCTCTCCATGTAGATAGGGAGAAGCCATAGAGACACCACACAAATAGATAGCTCTTTTGATATTCTTTCTGATAAGGTCACCCTTTTACCACACAAAAATTAAGTATGGTCGGCACATTGTAATGTCCATGTGTTTGACCATTGAACGCCCTGTGTGGCCATTAGAAATAAAAGAAAAATCAATAGGGTTTCATTAAAACAGCAGGCAATCAGGGCTAAGGCACTAGCTTAATTACAGTTTCAGTAGCGTTTGCTTTAATTGGAAAGAATAAAAGAAGTGAAGTGGAGTGAATGAAGAAATTAGCATATCTATCACTGTTGTCACATTGTACTGTGGCCTTAAAGCACTGTTTGCTCTTTAGTATCTCCGAAGCTTTGTGAAGCCCTGAAAAAAATATGAAAAAGGCAATTAGCAAATAATCAGACTGCACCTTTGTAAAATTCTAATTAAAGTCCTTTATAATGCTAGAAATGTATTTTTATCTTTATTAGATACACAGGATATAATTTACAACATGTTTGTTAATTTTATTTCTTTGGCATAATGCATATATATTTGGCATAATGCATTAATTCATATATAATGAATACAGTAGTAAAGTCTTTGTACTATATGTTAATACACTGCATTGGGAAGGGCCTCTCGGGCTACTGTCACACATCAAGTCCTCTTCATAAAGAAGTGACTCATGGACCAACATGGAAGGCTTCCCTGGATCTGCGGCACTGTCTAGTCAATCAGTAAATAAAGACGCAAAGCAAGGACTGAGTTATGCCATGTGGAGAGAGGGCACCTGAACACACACGACCCTGGTAGCCTGAATATACACAAACCACACACAATGGGTTCACAAGGCCTTATCCAGATTTGTACTGCTACCAGCACCAGCCTGCCCAGAAAGGGTAAAGATGGGGTAGGATGGTGCAATGGCCCAACCACCTGCCATTAGCCACATCAGCTGGTGGGGTGCATGCTGCAGCATGACTTCATATCACCTTGCAGAATATACAGCCAAGCTCCACGGTGGCTCTTGGCACGACTCCCATTGACTTCAATGGGCCCTGGATCTGGAGTTTGGTGAGCTACTCATCTTGCTGTTGCTATTTTCCCACCCTTGTATTTATTGACAGAACTGATATGAGCTCCAAGTACAATACGCCTTGCGAGTGATTCTGTTCTTAGGGTTACATGACACGTACATTAAAAAGCTGCAGCTATCAGGGAACTTGCTTGGTGAATATTTAGTTTGGATAAAAGAACACTTCTTGCCTGAGCTAAGATTGGGAGTCAAGGGACATGGAGGTCTATTTTTTGATCTAACGTTGACCTGCTGAATGACATTGGGCAAGTCACTTGACCTCAGTTTCCTCATCTCTAAAATGAGGTTGATAATGCTTTACCCACCTTTGTAAAGAATCTCAAGATCTACAGATGTAGAGCCAGGTTTCAATCTCACTTATACTGGTGTAAATCAGGACTAGCTCCATTAACAACACAGAGTTACAGTGGTGTAGAACTGGTGTAAGTGAGATCAGAGTTAGGCCCAAACAGTTATAGAGATGTTCCAATTTATTTTTTATTACTTTGTATTATTATTAACTATTCATATTGAAGAACTAACCTAAATGTCAACTCTTTACTTGTTAACAAATTGTTCACAAACAAATCATGATTCCCATGGACTGATTTGCTGCTTGAAATTATACAATGAGTATTTTGGGGGAAACACATTTCAGACTATGGATTGCTGATGAAAAATTTGCTAGATCTATTTATTTGAATATTTTAATGAGTATTCCGTTCCACTGCGTTGCATGATTGGATGCCCCAGTCACATGATATTTTTCCTGTTCTCTTGTTGGATAAGTGCTGCTTCAATTATAGCTGGGACATGAATAAGCCACTAGCACTTTGAGTCTCTCAGAGCAAGGAAAGGAGCAGTTGATGGAGAGATTAGGAGATAAACTGCCAAGATTACAGAATTTTAGAACATTTTATCTTTTACTTTCTGGACCACATATGTCAGACATGGGACATTGCTGCTTGATAAGGAATCAAATTATAAATTAGTTTTCTCTCATTACATTGCATAAAACCTCATTACTTTTTGTAAGAGAGAGAGAATCTGTGTGTGTGTGTGTGTTTACACACATCCAGACATCTATATGCTGTATATATAATACTCATCAAGTGCTCTTACGAAATTTACAGGTCTCTGATTTTCTGTAATCCATCAACATACACCACATTCAATGTCACAAGCAATTTAGCTACTATCAGCTTGGTCACAGCTGTCATTTCTGCCACCATTCATACTTGGCCATCTTGTTTGATTGATTTCTTCAGTCAGAAATCTGGCTAGCACTGTGCGGTATTCTGTCCCACTGACTTGTAATATAAAACTAGTGTCCCATCACCTGTACAAAATAGATAAGAGAAGATAAGATAGATGTCAAAAGCATTTATTGCATTTCCTGTTCTCTAATTTTCTGGGGTTTACCACAATCCTATCTGTGAGGAGCAATCGTGTTATTTTTGTCCATCTTGTTTGTTTAATTGCCACAGGGCTTAGGCAGTCAAGGTGGTATCCCTTTTGGAGACAAGGTTGTTTATACTTGTAGACTTTAAGGCTGTGTTTGCATGCTAATACAATCTTCTCAGGTCTCTCCTATGTTTGCATGAGTAGTCACAAGAGAGGCATTCCACAGACATTTCTGTGAACAAACTGCTTCAATTTTGAATATCGAGTATTTCCCAAAATCACTGACAAACAAACTTACAGTGTAAAGGTTATATGGCATAAAACAGATGTCATAAAACAGTGTAAGTCCATTGCACTCTATCTTCCAACAACTGAGGATATGGCCCCCAAGAATTGTTCAGAGAAACTATTCAGAGAATGATTCTAAATAACAGATTAATTCAAGAAAACCACCATGTGATAGTAGAGAATTTGTAAACAGTAAAGCAGTGAAATTAATTGAAGACATTTCTCATGACAAATTATTCACCCAATTGTTTTTTACTTTTAAATTTCTTTGTGTTTTAACTGTGACTTCACGTTACTGTGAGAGCATAGGTTCCTTTGATACATAACTTGCATCTACAGTCTCTAAATCCTTTGTGTATAAAATAATTGCACAAAGAACACATTGAAGCTTTGGGCTTTTTTTTTTCTCCCTTCATTTAAAATCTGTGGTAGAATTCATACAAACCTGTATGAGAGATACTGGTGAGATCCTACCGAGGTAGTGGGTATCTTTATTAATGAGCAGATTCAAATGCATTTACAAAGGCATTTACCTACATAATGCCAAAGCTGGCATCTTCTCACTAACATCGATTTTTTTAAAAAAATTGCTTTGAGTTGTTGTGTTATTTATTGTTTGCTCCCAGGTTTTTTGCGTTTGTTTTCACAGTTTTTGAAATTATATTTCAACTATTTTTAACATAAGTGTGAAAATATTGTTCAGTAGAGAGTATTATTCCAAAGGAATTTTAAAATGTTTTTATGTTGATTTGTTATCTTTTTATTTTTGTAATATACTTTATTTTTGAACTTCTCCTTTGTAATACTCATTATAAATGTAAAAAGGTAGCTTGATCATAAATAAAACAAACTGTATTCCTGCTTTCAGCTCTACTGAAGTTCAGTAAAAAAAAAAAACAACCTTGTTTATAGAGGAGACTATGTATCCTCTAATTTGGCAAGTTAGCACATGTCTAACTTTTAAAAAGTGATTTGTCTCACAGGGAGTAATTTTAAAAAGCACTTAGGTAATGTAGAGGCCTACGTCCCATTTTCAAAAGTGACATGCCCAGATTTTTAAATCTTCAGGTCTTGTACAACTCATTGTTGCAAAGCCTAAGTCATTTAGGCAGCCAAGTGTCATTTTCAACAGCGACTTAGACATTTAGGTCCAGATCCTCAGAGGTAATTAAGTGCTTAACTCCCAGTTAACTCAAAGGGAGTTAGGCAACAAGAAAATCTGGATGTTAGGGCCAGACTTCTAAAAATGACTTTACCCTGGTGCATATACTTCATTGACTTCAGTGGGAGTTAGGCACGTAGGAGCTTTTGAAAATACCACTAATCGCTTAATCTGAATCTTTAGGCACCCAGAATATCTTTAAAAATCTGGACCTTAGGAGTCAATGGGAATTAGATGCTTAAATATCTTTGAGGGTCTGTGTCTAACAATCTGTCACTTTTGAAAGTACCTGAAAAATTTGCTTTTGAAAATGTTGCCTATTGATTTGTGAATTACCTTGCTGAAAAGTGAGTAAAAGTGATTGATAAAGAAGGAAATGTATTAAAAATATTGAGTGACATATTTATGGACATATATCTGTTTTGCTAGGTGATTTCCAGAATTTGTAGAAGTTCTCATTTGTTTTCTTCGAACAAATAACAGGCCTAATGAGTACCATTTCCTGTAGCAGGAGTATTCTGCTTTCTTGAATCTTGTATTCTTTTTTTTCTCTCCCCCACTATGAGAAAAGATGACAAAATAATGTTGCTTGTTGAGCAGATGCTGTCTAGTTTTGTCTCTGCTTCTCCCAAGCCCCAAAAAGCCTGTCGATGGTGACATGAGTGTGAAAACATGAAATCAACTCTTAACAAAGGAGATGTAAGAAGACAGTTTAGGAGACAAATGTTTTGATAAATTACTACAAACAAAAGTGATTGGAATTAATTATGGTTTTGATATTGTTTTAAAAACAGTTTCATAAAGCTTCCTCTTACACAGCTACTATTTAATTAACTGTTTAAAGTTACCATATCTGCCTTTTCACCAGAGGATTCTTGAAAGACAGAAATATATTTATGGAGTGGAAACACAATTTGCAAATGAACTTTCATATACACAAACAAATGCCTCAAACCAGCTTGGCAGTACGTGATAACTCTATTTGTAATCAAAGGTTAAAGTATACTTAAACCAGTTTAGCAGTTAAAAACAACTTTAATTGAAAATATACATTTGTAATTGCAAATGGAAAGATTTCCTGTAATAGCAGCAACAGACCCATTTTCTAATAAGATGAACAATACAGTTGATGACTGAAGCATCTGTATATAGTTACATACAGCATTTCTGTACTGCAGGCTGCCAATTTATTTCAGTAGTGAAAAGCTTGATTTATTGTTTGTAGCATTACCATCTGTTGTAGTTATTACAGAAATTATATATAAACCAGTTAGTAAACACTTTGCCCCATTGTCTGTTGTTTTGATAATCACCCATAATAACATCTAGCATCAATATGGTCTTTAAACCCGATTTGGGAGTTAATGGAATAAGAGGAGGCAGTCAGTATATGCACCAGGGTAATGTCATTAGGAATGTTTGTGAAGAACAAATTAAATCAGTTGTAAATTGTGCTCTCAAGTCAGCCAGAAAACCAGTCTTGTTCAGGAGAAGGGATTTATATTTTAACCTCGTGCAGAAAATGCACTTAAGCAGATTAAAATAAAATAGGGACTTCGTCAATGGATGTAAATGGTAATTGTTGGAGCTCTAATGGCTTCCTGTTGGCTATGTCATGCACTGGGCACAGCTATTTTAAAGTTAACCAGTGCTTGAGGTCATACTTTTACAGATTCAGTCATTAAATAGGGCTAGACATGTCACTAAATGGCTGATTATTCAAATGATGAGGCTGCTCAAAAGTTATCCATGTCTTATTTTGGACATGGTTTTTGTTTTGGGGTGGGGGGGGTTGGAGGGAGGGAAGGTACAGTTTAAATAAAATAAAGATGAAATGAATTCAAGTAGAAGTCAATAGTAGCATCTGTTTGGGGTCTCATTTGTTTGGATGCCAGATTTGGCTTTATTTCAGTCTGTATTGGTTGGTTAAATTATCCATATCAGACTTTTTCTTGTGTACAAATAGTTTTATATATCAGCATTGTAGTCTCTAAATAAATTATCATATATGGAGGTGATATTTGTGTGCTACATTGCACAGGTCACGGGTAAGTGACAGATTTATCATATATTTACGCAATTTGTCACATTCCTGTGACTATATCACTTGCCTATTCATTTCCCCGGGACTCTGTGTTGGAATTAACAAAAACAAACGATGCAGAAATAAAATGACCCCCATTATGTCTGAGAGGTCAGCCATTTAGTGTTGCTTTAGCATCATTTTAGTGATATACTGAGAGAAGTCAAATACGGAGTTTCTTGAAGAACATTTCTTCCAAAAGGCAAGGAAAAACACCTACTTGGTAATCATCTAATCATTGTTTCATTTGCATCTAGATATTATTAATAGGTAATGTATTTATTCATTTATTTTTGTTTATAACTAATCTTTTAATAGCACCAGCTCTGGGTTCTAGCCATCTTTTAAACAATGAAAATACAACAACATGAAGATAAAATCATCAGAGAAGAAATAACTAACCCCAAACAATACCCCAGCATGCCTGCTAATACCAACCATTATTGCACATGCTTTCCCTCTGAAAGTGTAGGTAAAGAGATGGGCCTTGTCCTGTGCTGTGCCCTCAGGTCAATGTATTGTGGGTGAACTCAGAACCAAAGAAAAGTGAATTCCAAAGCCTCTCACAGAATGCCCATCCGGCAGTCCCCTCTCTTTTATAGTAAGGCAGCTGCAGCTCAAGCACTGACTGTGGGGAAAGTAGAGTCTCTCATGTTCTGAGCCATTTAGGGCTTTATAAATCAAGATGACCACACTGATCTCCACCCAGAAAGTAACAAGCAACCAGTGCTGATCTCAGGGCACTGGTGTCATGTGCTACTGGAGAGAGACACCACGGAAACAATAACAAGCTGTGTTGTCTGCACCAACTTTAGTTTCTGGATAAAGTACACAGGGCTTTGCAGAACAGAGATCAGACGTGTCCTTTGCCCCAAAGAGCTTACATAAGGCACAACACACACAATGTTGTGGGAGAACATTTTCAAGACTCAGAACAGTAGAGAAGCATTAGAGAATGATAGTGAAAGGAAATAAAAGTAGAGAAACCAGTCCTCCAAATGGGAATAAGAAGTCAAAAAGAGGGGAGGGGGAGACCAAGGTCTGGAATATTTTCTATATTAAAAATAGTTAAGGGCTAAAGTATTTTTCATAAACTAATGTAATTATTTTAATTAAAAATCTTTAAAATATTAATGGATGTAGTCTGAAGGCAGACTTAATTATAGCAGCACCATTCACACAGATGTAGTTAAGGCTCTGTCAGAATTTCCATTATGAACACTGTTTTCCAAGAGGGTATAACTCAATTGTACAAATTTGCCACAGGCTGAAACTTTACATAAAGTTCTCAGGGTGGAAGTGATTTTTTTCTCTCCAATTTTAGTTTAATTGATTTGACTCTACAAGGGCAGGAAATATTTGGGATTTCAGCTGTTTTCCTGTATATGGTATTTTCTAGGCAACTTTTCTGTTTTGTAGATGGGTGCATTTGGGCATTTTTATAAAGAGAGACTTTAAAACAATCAAAGGTGGAGGTTCAAAAGGTGGCTTCTGCTGATATGTACAGTTAAATGCACACATACTACGTGCTGCCTACTCCCCATTTCAAGATCAACATTAGAATCTGATTATTATCCCCTGCAAAATGAACGTCAGGGTTTTGATTCAGCCTATTTTAGGGTTAGAGAGCAACTGCAAAATTCAGACTTCAGCCTTGCATTCCCCAGCTAGTCTGACTAGTCAATCCTGGTGGCCAAGCCTTGTGTCTAAGGGATGATCGAGGTTATATCAAAACAGGGATTAAAAAAAAAACCTATGGCTGACTCAGGCTTACAGAGCTCAGGTTCCCGGGCTGAAAATTTGCTGGGTAGATGTTCGGGCTTTGGCTGGACCCCAAGCTTTGGCACCCTCCACCCTCACAGAGTCCCAGAGCTCAGGCTCCAGCCTGAGCCCTCATGTCCACACCATTCTTCAGCCCTGGAGCCCGAACCCTATGACTTCGAGTCAGCTGACCAGGGCCAGCTGAGACCATGCCACAGGACTTTATCCCTGTGCTGATGTACCCTGTAAGATCTATGCTCTCTAGACAGGTGTACAGCTGCTTGTGTAATCAAATTACATTGTACCAAATGACCTTCGTGGATCCCTGTCCTTTCTTTTCCATGCAAGGATCATGGAGGTTACTACAGTCTTACAGCAGCGTAAACCCCATGGAATAGACAGAAGAGTGGGGAGACTAGATATTGGAGTCCTTATGACTTTAGAAGCTGAGGGAGGAAGAATGGGTTTCTCCTGCCACCACCTTTCCTCACTATATCCCATTTATCTTATGAATCTTTACTCTGATGAGCTATGATCCTGTCCCCAACGATTGCTCCATTTCAGAGCTTTCAGCTGCAGACTGTCTTTGGGTCACTTGACCTATTCAATCGTTTCTTGGTGGTCATTCAGCCAGAGAAGACCCTGCCTTATTTTTTGGGGATACAATGGCCTATGCAGTCACCCAGACTTGGGCTGGCTGTGTGCCATTCTGGTCCCCTGACATAAATCAGAGCAGCCTCCAGGTTGCTTTAATTTATGCCAGCTGCTGATGGCCTCTAGGGGTTGATATCATAGGTAGTGGTCAACAGGGCATCCCCTGTCCCCCAGCCATGCCTCCTCTGAGTTGGCAGTAAGGAAGGGGGTGGCATAGGAGCTGCTCTATGCCACTGGAGGAGACTCTAACACTAGGCTGATCCTCCAGTGCCCAATTACACGCCAGTCCGGTGCCCAGATTCCACTAGTGGTGCACTATATTTCAGGATCTGAGCCAAAGCCTTTAGATTGTCAAACTCTTGCGTGATTCACACCATTGAGAAATGAGTGAAGGCTGAGTGTAGGGATGCCATAGAATCCATGGCACATATCCTATGGGTCCCAGGAGTAATCTGCACCTTTTATCATTTACATTTGTACTGAGCTTTTCACAGGAATTTTACATTCACGGAACTATACCACTGTAGTATGTCTGATACACATATATAGGGTAGTAAATTTTGCACAACAAACCACTTTCTACGTTTATACCTTTCTAAACGTCATGGAAAATAAGTTTTGTCAACCTCAACAGAATAGTTTTGCTTTATGCAATAACAAATTTAAAAATACAACCCTATTTTATTCTTGGAGGATACAATATTCAACTTCTGATAACTATCAGACTCATTTTCTCAGCCTGAAACCTAATCATTAAACCAAATTCACCATTGTGAGATATCTGGCTTGAATATGCCATATTAGTGGGGAAATTACTCTAAATAAGAACGCAGCTGACAACTGTTGCTGGAAGACTAATGGCCTATTTTATATATTGTACAAAAAAGAAAGTCATTGCCTGTATATTTACTGTATCATTTGCTTTAGACTCCTGGGGTTTTTTTCATCATAGTATAGTATGGTGGAAAAAAATTGTAATCTAAAGCAAAATGCACACAGTTCAGTGCAACCAGAATTCTATGTCCACACAGTACTAATACCTCTTACTTTGTAAAGCTATCTGCCAGCAGGTAGAAATGCATCCCCTTCTCATTGCTATGTAGGATTATTTTGTAACCATTTAATGTCAGATTGAATTAGGTTAGTAGCAGAATATTTTTTCACCTGCTGGATAGTTTTTCAACTCAACCTACTAAAAGAGATGGGGCATCCATAAACACACAGAGACACATCCCTGACTGTGCTATTGATGATCTTTTTAAAATAAAATCTATCATAGTATTATACAGTGATAGTAGCTATTGCAAAGTAAAGCCCACACCCTAAGAAGTCCACAAGTTTGCAACATGAATGATGTTATGAGAACAAATTACATTTGTTTCATTTCCAGTCCTTGTTACTGTCTTCCTCATGATAATAGATTCAGATTTTGTGCCATTATCTGGTCTTATTAAAGGAAAGTGGTATCAATTTTAATGCTTCCTATATAAAGTAACAGAACACCTGCTCATAGAATATATTTTCCATTCAGCTAACAAAATACAGTAAAATTAACAAAATGTTTCTAGCTATATTAGAAACAGGGCACAACTGTTACTCTCTCTCTATAAGACTGATCTTGACAGAGATTCTAGATAAGGTTTATCACTGACAATGCCAAGTGCTCAAAATTTATTCTTTCTGTGTTTTTCTTCAAAATAATTCATGCTACCAATGCATGCCAAAAACTTTTTTTTTTATTTTACCTTTTTCTATAGTTTTAGAAAGCACTGCTGATATGAGACATTTTTACATGTAGTTTCCTGGACTGAATTATCACACAGAATAGGACATATACATTTAGATCCCTAATGTATGAGAACTGATATAAGTCATTAGAGGGTAAAACACTTCCATATTAAGCTGAAAAATATGACTTTCATCACAGAATCAAAGTCCACATTATACATGAAAACCCTCCAACTGGAACAGGGCCACCAGCAAGATCAAAATGGGTCCATCAATAAATGAAAGCATTGAACACTTTGGGAGAAATTCTGACCCATTGAAGTCAATGGGAGTTTTCCCATTGACTTCAACAGAGCCAAGATTTCACCCTTTTCTTTTATCATTTTAAGCCTGAACCAGAGATGCTAACTTGTCTCACATATATAATATTAAGAAAAGAATAATCCAGTCAGCTGAAGTCAGAACATGCTCCAGGGCCCATTCTTGAGTACAGTTTTAGAACACAGACATCTTCAACCTAGTCTCTTAATAAGTCAGCACCTGCCCCTTGTCTCCACCAGGGAAGCCAGTCTTTCATTCACCTCTCCCACCACCACCTATGTGACACTTTTTCATATAGTGTAAGGTTTTTTCCTGCATCAGAGCTCTGCTCACTGCAGAAGAGAAGAGCCGTGGAAAGTCACCAAGAAGCTATTTACAACTCCCCAAGTTTGAGGATCAGTCCTAGCTTCAGCACAATTTAGAGATGCTCCTGAGTACCTCTAAACTGTGCTCTTGACAGAGGGTCTTACAAGGCCATTGCATAGGATTGGTATAGCAGAAAAGAGCTCCCCAGTCCCCACCGGCACAGCCTGCCTCCTGCACAGCTACTACCCTGGGGGCAAATGGATAAGAGGCACAGACCTGGCAATGGTACAGTTCTACCAACAGAGTGTTTTACTACACCAGCAGAATTCTCTGTGGGGCATCTGAATCCAGATTATGACTCCTTTATGCCACTTGAGTGGTGTAGAGGCCGTGATCACTAGTTAATCTGGCCACCGGAGTATTGTGCATGCCATGCCCTCTCTGTATTAATCAAGCTACTACCTTCTCCTCAGAGAAATTTCTTCCATGATGCCTACAAGACTGACAACCAAAAACCTATTATTATTAAACCCACTTTGAATGGAACCATCAAGTTGTGCACATCTAAACTGAGGAACCCCATGATAATGTTAATAGAGCTAGTCAGAAAACAGGGGGTGGGGGCTCCTGGAAAATTTAGTGTGACAGGGTTGGGCCAGATGGCTATAGGAAAGTAATAGAAGGCAGATAGATTAGCCCCAGGCTAAGTAGGTCCCTTTTCCCTGGGTAAGGTAACAGGGAAGGTTCCAGAGCAATCAGGAACCTTCTGGAGACAATTAAGACAGACAGGCTGATTAGAACACCTGCAGCCAATCAAGAAGCTGCTAGAATCAATTAAGGCAGGCTAATCAGGGCACCTGGGTTTTAAAAAGGAGCTCACTTCAGTTTGTGGTATGCGTGTAAGGAGCTGGGAGGCACTAGGAGCTGAGAGTGAGAACATGGACTGTTGGAGGACTGAGTGTACAAGCATTATCAGACACCAGGAGAAAGGTCCTATGATGAGGATAAAGAAGGTGTTGGGAGGAGGCCATGGGGAAGTAGCCCAGGGATTTGTAGTTGTCTCACAGCTGTTCCAGGAGGCACTCTAGACAGCTGCATTCCACAGGGCCCTGGGCTGGAACCCGGAGTAGAAGGCGGGCCTGAGTTCCCCCCAAATCCTCCCAACTCCTGGTCAGGCACAGAAGGAGTCGACCTGAATTGTGAATTCAGAAAAACGGCCAAGCTGAAGGCTGCCGTGAAACTCCAAGCCTAGCAAATCCACCAATAAGCGCAAGACCCACCAAGTTAGAGCAGGAACTTTGTCACATAGACAAAAATGAATTTTTTTTATTAATTGCAGCAACATTTTC
Source organism: Lepidochelys olivacea (assembly GCF_965140295.1). Lineage (NCBI taxonomy): Eukaryota > Metazoa > Chordata > Testudines > Cheloniidae > Lepidochelys > Lepidochelys olivacea. The sequence continues at coordinate 106,268,968 of NC_140417.1, forward strand.
CACTGAAATTTTAGTTTTTCAGTGAAACACTGAAAACTGAAATACTGTATTTTTATTCAAAATCGTGCCATAGTGGTCTTGGGAGTTGGAGTTTGGGTACTTTAAGCTCCCACTCTCCTCTATGGGCCAGACTACATCTGGTTCTCTGGTCAGACTATATCTCCCATGATGTACCACTATGACACATTTTGTCCCCTCATCAAGAGTGAAGAAAGTGGCGCAACATCTGAGATGTAGTCTGACTAGGGAGCCCAAACATTGAGGAGAATAGGAGCGTATTGCTCCTGAACCACAAGTCCCGTGAGGTACTGTGCTGCCATTTTGAATACACCACTTTGATCCTTTTCTCTGAAAACTTGATTTTTGACGGTGGATTCAACCAACCCTAGTTGTCAATGTTGCCCTGTCCTTCATCAATCAATCCCTTTCCTACAGCCTGTTACCATTATTAATTGCATCATGTCAAAAGCTAGATTGTAAACTTTCTGGGGACAGGGAGGGAACATGGTTACCTATTTGTGCTGTAAGTTGCCTAACACACTTGGATGCAGTATAAATAATAATAAATAATAATTAGCAGTCATAATAGTTAATCATAACAGCAACACAATATGAGCCACAATGTGGTGTAACTTCATGTTGGGACTGAACAACAGGGAATGAATCACTTTAGATTGCCTTGTTTTGTTCATTCTCTCTGAAGCATCTGGCACTGACCACTGTCAGAGACAGGATACTGGGCTAGATAGACCATTGGTCTTACCCAGTATGGCTATTTTTATGTTCATTGACTTCAGTGCAAGAATTCTGTTGTTAGTCAGTTTTGAAGGTGGTGTTTGAAGGTCTGATGACTGACAGCCCTGGAGATCTCTACATACAGAACAAATACTACCATGGTAGTGCAAGCTTCTCCTCTTTATTCCACCCATGTTCCTTAAACGTGACCTGGGATGATCCTTTCCAGGAGTAAGAGGGTAATTCAATCTCCAAGAGCTCTTTCAAGTCTCCCTTCTGGGACTCACTAGCAAGTCATTTTTTGAGGCAGATGTTTGACAACCAGGAAGTGGACTGAACCCAAATTCATTTCTCATAGATCAGCCTTCAGAATATCACCATTTATTCATGCAGATCCTGAAGTGTGTTAGGAACCTAACCATTCCTAGAATGATAGCATCCCTTCCCCAGAGAGTCTTCAATACAGGTTTAGACATAATAACCCTGATTCTCCCTGCCTTCAGGTTCTTTGAACTGCACACTGGCACAAAATGGCCTAAAAGATAGCATAGCCAGCCAGAGGAGGATCATCCCAGTATACAGGGATCATCCAGTGGCTTAGATCTGAAGGATAATGCATTCTACACCACTACCCTTCCTATGTGCATTATTCTTCACATTGACGCAGCAAGATCTTATATTTAGCCACTAGGCTATTTTTGTTTTGGGATTATTTAACTTTATCACAACAGCAACAAGAGCCTACATCTCACCCTCTGCTGCCCAGAGCCTCATCATTGGAGAATGATGGAGAATAGCCTTTGTTTTCTCAGCCACACCCTATAACATAACCATGGCTGTGCCACACACTGCAGACTGCATAGGGGGGTATGCCTGGGAAAAGGAGGTCTGATCGGAACTTCCAGTCAGTTATCAGCTGCCAAAATAGATCTTTCATACTCGTGGCAACTCCTTTAATTTAGAACAGCTTTTAACTTATGCTAAGGGAAAGCCCAGCACACAGCCAGCCCAGAATCAGAGAGAGCAATGGTGGCTTAAAGCCACCTTTGTCCCCATCCACCCAAGTAAAGCTGTGTGCTCCTCACCCATAGCTGAGGATCTGTGTCAACATTACACATAAGGGGCCAGACTCACCATTCAGCTTCCCTGATTTGTAGGTGAAACTGAGGCCAAACCCAATCCATGAGTAATTTACAGCAGTTCTGGCAATGCCACATGGAGCAGTCCTCTAGGGACTTGTCTGCTGGCTGGGGTCATAGAGCACAGGGCATCCTGGCTCCCCCTTTTCCCACCCCTGACCTGCCCAGGAATATTGGCAGAAGGGTGCAAAGGGAATGGAGTCAGGGACCAGCATTTGACTCATAATCATAACAGCAGAGTTGTGAGAAACAAAAGAAGAGGAGTTAGAAGTCAGGAGAGAAAAGAGTGAACATACACTTTCAATTTTCATCCAACTTACACTAGATTTGAACAGGCAATCTAGAGGTAAAAGGTTTTATATCCCACTATCAAGCCATTAACTAGCCAGTCCTTCCTGTCTGATTATTCTGATATAATACAACATCTTCATATTTCCCTGTCACTCAGGGGTATCTGGGGCAAGTAGGTAATTACTCTGTCCCCCCACAACTACAATTTAGAATAATTGTTTATTTACATTTCTATCACCTTGCATTGCTCAGTATTACATTTTGGTATGTCATGTGTCGTCATTCAGTGCAAGAGAGTGTAATGCATATTGCATTTTATTGGTGATTGAAATGGAGAAAAATGGTTTCTTTCGAATTAGCTGGTCCTTGCAGGCAGCCAAGCTTGAAGGAAAAGACAAAGTGAATATTATTTGGGCCACATCACTCTTTTAAATATAGCACACCATTAAGTCCAGCTTGGTTTTACATTCTTGCCACATGACTGTTGTTTCAGTTATTTAATTCTGTTGCCACATAAATGTAGGAATCCATAACCCAGGGATGCAGCCTATCCATTGTGCTGTGCATTTGACCAGTGCATGATGAACTCTTGAACTGTAAAACATATTGATTACTGCTTTTTTTTGTAATTTTTATTTACTCACAGTGAAGATTGCTGTTTATTAGTTTTCTCAATATTTTCTAATATCATTTGTGCTTTAAAGCCCTGATTAAGGAAAACACTTAAGCACATACTTTTCTGAAAAGAGGCCTAAAATTTTATCTGAACTGAAGCGATCCTAGAAAAGCACAGCCTCCATCCTGCAAATGCTTATGCATGTGAGTAAATTTATGCACAGTTTGTACTCATATATGTCAGTGTTTGCTGGTTCCGGGACAAACGTGCATTTTTACTGATAAGTCAAATCAGTGAAATGTAACAGGATCAGATGCTTTCATGATAAGTTATTGAGCCAATTTTGTGACTCTAGCATTATCAGTGAATAATTGTGCTGTAAGGTAGCTGTAGAATTGCCTTAAATAATATGAAAACTTCCAGGATACTACTCTGCAGGGAAGGGAGAGATCTGTAAGCCATCTGCTGGTTTAATTTAACTTATTTATGCACCATTGCTATTCTAGTATTAGAGCTACAGACAAATTGGCATGGGCTACGTTCTTATTCTCTTGCATAAACTTGGATACAGTGTGATTTCAATCTCCTTAGCGTAGGTAGACAGAGGATCAGGGTGTCACAGCACTTGAAATGATATTGTCATAGAACCGTAGAAATTTTGACAAAATGCGGCTTACGGCTATTGAGAGTAGTAAAACCTATACAATGTGGCTTTTGTTGAAGTGGCAATTAGTGGAACAGGACATGGTAATTGTGAGAAGGATTTAGCTGAAGCAGGCTCTGCCTAGTTTTCCCCAGGCCAACAGATAGATTAACAGAAGTCTCTTACGCTTTGTATCAATTCTGTCAGGAATTTGCCAGCCTGTGACAATTTGGTCAAATCCAGTCTATTCTCTATCACTGGCCGACATTGTGCTGTAATTAAGAGTATTTTTTTCTAGCTGTTAGCTCATTCGTTTGCCAGTGCTTGCTCCAGCTGCCTATATCCGGTAGGAAACATATTCCTCTGGGAAACTTGTATAGAAATTGCTATTAAAAACACAACCTAAGGAAATTTTTGCTTCATTGCAGCCATATCAAGAAACATTTAAAGAAAGAATCAGCAGGGAAATCTTGGGCTCCATTGTGAACTCCTTCCTCACAGTGGTGAACAAGTTACTTACCCAAGTAGTCTCACTAATTCCAATGCACCTGCAGCAGCACCAGTCTTTGACCAAATCCTGTTATGTATGTTACACTTAAGGATGTCAGTCAGTTCTGAAGAATAAGGAACAAAACAAAATAAGTCAAAACAGATTAGACAGTTCACCTCAACTTGTTCTATTGGTAAAATTTTTGGAAAACTATGCAACAGAATATGGGCCAAAATCAGTGTTGGCATAAATGAGTGCAACTCCATTAAAAACAACAGAGTGCTACACTTTATATAGAACTGATCCACCATTATTTAATAAATTATCCAATGCTATTTCTGACCAACATTGTAAATGTAGCATATTTCACAGTTTTAGTCATGAAGTGACATGTGTAGAGTTGTGTTTAGGCCTAGCATGTGTGTGTCTATCTGCAAGGAGCCTTCCTACACACACACACACACATGCACAAAGACCAGCAACCATTGCAATCTGTACCCCTTTAATAGTAAATCTGATTCCTTCTATGTGCATATGAATGAACAGCAGAGAGCAAGGGATGGCATTAATGACATTGATTGAACTAGAGAAAAATTATCCCAAAACAAGGGGCTTGTCTTGTTTTGTTTGGGTTTAGGGCAAAAACAAAGGGGAAGGTTTTCAAAGGCACAAAAAGCAGTCAGACGTCCAATACCATTGATTTTCCATGGGAGTCGGATGTCTAACTGCCCTTCGTGCCTTTGAAAATCTCCCCCAGCTGTGCAGCTTGACAAAAACTCCATGGGGTAAGTCTAGCAGTCTTTACTCAGGCAAAATTCCTGTTGTAGACAAGACATGATTAAAATCTGCAAGATTTGTACCTACAGACATAAAGGGTCAGACTGCAATCTTCCTTTCTGTTCACACCACAGTCCAAAAAGCCCTATATCAAGACATTTCAGAACAGTGTGTGGTCATATATTATATAGTGTGTGCTGCAAATGTAGATGAAATGATAGTCTCAATGCTGAATGAATTTCCTTGCTTTTGTGAGTTTTACTCAGATCCTTATCTTTATTTCCAGGTGAATTATTTTAGCATTTTCGTGCCTCAGTATTAGTATTACTCTTTATAGACATTACTCTTTATAGACACAACTTAGTAACAATCAATAATGCAAGAGGCCAGTTTATTGCAGTGGGGTTTAGCAAACAAAATTATAGGCTGATTCTGACCTTGTTCCACCCGCAGCCTGGAGCATTTATTAGAAGGTTGCTGACGATGCATCTGGGGACACTGTGCTATAATCTCACGTACACTGGAGAATGCTACCATTTTAAAAGAAGTTACTCCTGAATTAAAATAGGCCCAGAGTCAAGCCCCAGTGTGCCCTACATTCGCAGACAGTGAGCAAGACTGTATGGTGGCCTCCAGCAACATCAAAGCAAAATGGGGCTACTCTGCGTTCTGCCATATTGCCAGAGGCCGGAATTTTCAATGGAGCCCAAAGGAGTCAGGTGCCCTAACTCACCCATCCCAGCCAGAGAGAGGATAAAACCAGGTACTCCCCTCCCAGACCATTTCCATTGCCAGCAGGGAGGTTCATGGCGAACAAATAGTAGTTGACTGTTGTGACTTTAGCCATTATTAACTACTGCCTCTTAGCGCCCCTCAAGGGGGAATAGTGCTTTGTCACATACAAGAATGTAAAACTACTGAAAGAGCCGAATTTCCAACCTTCAGAACAGAAAAGCACATTAAGCATAGCACCACAAGCTCACTCTACCCACAGCGCAAGTGTAAAATGCAGGGCTGTTAGCTAAATGAATCTTAGACGTAATGCTACCTCTTTTAGCGCTGACGAACAAGACGGTCAGACCCACTTAGCATTTCTAGTTAAGGCTTCAGCTACTGCTGTGAAGTAGTCAATTTTACTAACCATAAACGTCTTTGATGTGCTTGGAAAAAGTAGCAAGGTGTAGAATCATAGAATCATAGAATATCAGGGTTGGAAGGGACCCCAGAAGGTCATCTAGTCCAACCCCCTGCTCCAAGCAGGACCAATTCCCAGTTACATCATCCCAGCCAGGGCTTTGTCAAGCCTGACCTTAAAAACCTCTAAGGAAGGAGATTCTACCACCTCCCTAGGTAACGCATTCCAGTGTTTCACCACCCTCTTAGTGAAAAAGTTTTTCCTAATATCCAATCTAAACCTTCCCCACTGCAACTTGAGACCATTACTCCTCGTTCTGTCATCTGTTACCATTGAGAACAGTCTAGAGCCATCCTCTTTGGAACCCCCTTTCAGGTAGTTGAAAGCAGCTATCAAATCCCCCCTCATTCTTCTCTTCTGCAGGCTAAACAATCCCAGCTCCCTCAGCCTCTCCTCATAACTCATGTGTTCCAGTCCCCTAATCATTTTTGTTGCCCTTCGCTGGACTCTCTCCAATGTGACTCTCTCTCACATCCTTCTTGAAGTGTGGGGCCCAAAACTGGACACAGTACTCCAGATGAGGCCTCACCAATGTCGAATAGAGGGGAACAATCACGTCCCTCCATCTGCTCACTATGCCCCTACTTATACATCCCAAAATGCCATTGGCCTTCTTGGCAACAAGGGCACACTGCTGACTCAGCAACAAGGGCACACTGCTGACTCAAAAGAACAAAAGAACTCAAAAGAGCAATTACAAAATGGGTTAAAGGGAAGATGAAAATACTTCTACTGTGGGAGAATTACCCCCAATCCAAGAGCCAGAAATTACCCCTCTGTCGACTAGTATAAGAAAGCAGGGATCCTGTGTGAATCTGAAAGAATAAGGAAGGGAGTAAAAGTTGGTTTGATCATGTGTCTCAGCGGAATGAAAGAGGCCAGCCTCTTCTGCTACCCTTTCACCCTCAAGCCCCCAAAAGTTCCGCCAGCAAAGTCTGCCTGGGCTTGGTAATGGATGGTAAATGTCTTAGATTCATAGATTCTAGGGTCAGAAGGAAACATTGAATCATGTAGTCTGACTTCCCACATAACACAGACCAACGAATTTCACCCAGTAATGCCTGCACTGAGCCCAATAACTTTTGGTAGTACTAGAACATATTGCTTAGAAAGACAACTAATATTGACTAAAATATTTCAAGTAATGAAGAATCCAGTGCACCCCCTAGAAAGTTGTCCCGATAGTTAATAACCTTTAGTCTTATTTTCACTTTGAACTGGATCTTGTTTCACACATACTGTTGAAGATTGGACTGTCCAGTGAATATGTCTCTACATTTTTAGGAGTTGGACTGTAACATTAAAATTGTCCCATATGTTAGTGAAACAGGGAAAAGCATTTGGGGATTCTTTACGGAGTGGCAGCATAAAAACATAAGGAAACTGATCCCTAGTGATTCTTATTACTGAAATTAATGCTAGTTAAAAATAATGTGAGTACAATATTTAATTCTCACCGTGGCCTGTGATTATCATCATGATGTTAGTGATTATTTGCTTGAGACAGGCAAAGAGCAGCGAGAAGGGGAAGAGACGAGGTTCAGGATTAGAGTGGAGGGCAGAATGATTTGAGGTCTTTAAATCAAGATTTGAGGACTTCAGTAACTCAGCCAGAGGTTATGGGTCTATTATAGGAGTGGATGGGTGAGGTTCTGTGGCCTGCAACGTGCAAGAGGTCAGACTAGATGATCATGATGGTCTCTTCTGGCCTAAAAGTCCATGAGAAAGGAGTAAAGGAGTGAAGGATAGAGAGGGAAGAATTAAAAGTAAAAACCACGGCATCAACAGAAAGGTGGGGAACATGGTAGCCCAGAAGATTCATGGATTGGAGATTACAAACAGAATGAAGTGTGCTGGGGGAAGGGGAAGAGTGAGTGACAATGCTGGAGAGCAAGTGACGGTCAGAACAAGGTAATTCAGAGATCGATCTGGAAGAGATTAGTGTTTGGTAAAAACCAAATTAAACTCATGATGGAGACTGTGAAAAGCCAGTCAACTCTATGTTGCAGACTGAACAAGCCCTTTATTTCTTTTGATTCCTTTCCACCCGGATGCTTCTCAGTATCAATTCACAGCTCCACCATCCGTAGTGCCTCCCAAGCTTGCAACCTCAGTGTCTTCTTTAATTCTTCTCCCATTTCTCCCCCATATTCAGTCTCTTGGTAAATACTGTTGCTTCTTTGTCTTTTATGTAATCAAAATTTGCCCATACCTTACTTTTCCCACCACTAAAATTCTTGTCAATGCCTTGGTCATATCTTACCTTGATGATTGTAGCCTTCGCTTCTCTTGCCTCCTAGATTCTCACCTCTGCCCCACTACAATCTATCCAAAATACTTCTGCTAAAGTTATTTACTTCTCCCGTCACTCTGAATATGTCCTCCTTCTACACCTTCATTACATACCTTTCATTCATATACTCATTCCCACAAATTGGGCTATGTGACTATTGCTATTATGCTATTGTTATTGTAATAACAATATTGTATTTAATGGGACAGGTTTTCAAATGCCAGTTCCCGTTTCTGCTCCCAGAAAATATGGGGGCAAATAGTTGCAGGCACAAAGTTACACCCACAATTATTCATAGGTGTGATTTAAATGTCTAAGCACCTGACTGCACCCCCAAATCAGGTGCTTAGACATGTAAGTGCCCTAAATTATGCCCACAATTATTTGCATCTACAAACTCTGGGAACAAAAACAGAGGGCATGTTAAAGGCCTGGAAGAAATGCTGGCACAAAGCGTACCAGAATATTGTAAGAAAATGATTGATCGCTGCAGATTCAGTCATGGAATCAAGCACAATCAGTTTTATCATACCAGCAGAGATTATTTCTAGACACCATAATAAAGTCTACATTCTGTATACACAATAAAGTACATATATTTATGTTCAACCCTTGGTGTCCTCAACAGAAGTTGTGGGGGGCATGGCTCAGAGTTCATGTCGCGCTCCCCGACAGTACCCAACCCGGAGAAGCTGATGATCCACACAGCAGACCAAATTTGGTGATAAATTGTGGTCATGTGCCACTAGAGGAACGTGGCGCCTACACTAAGAAAAAGTAGAAATTGTAGCAAGTGTCTCAAAGACCCCTGGGCCGGATTTTCAAAGGTATGTAGGTGCCTCAGGATGTAGATATATGCTGGCTGGGATTTTCAAAAGTGCCTAAGCAGGTTAGATACTTAACTCCATAAAGCTCCCCTGATTAGGTGCTTTTGACAACCCCACCAGGTGCCTCTCTGCATCTTTAGATGCCGAAATACCTGTGAAAAACAGGCCCCCTCTTCTGCAAAAGGACTGACCAGCATGAATCTTTTTGCTTGCACAAGGGGACTCAGGCTAAGTGTAAGAGTCCTTGTTGATGGACTGTTTTGCACAATTTGGGCTTTATGTAGCACCTTACATTTTTCAAAGGTCTGTGCAGACATTAATTAATCTATTATGGGCAAAGTGAAGCAAATGAGGAAACTCGGGCTGCAATTCAGGAAAGCCATGTGCTTAAATCAGTCCCTATTTGGGAATGCACTTAAACAAGTGCTTAACTTTAAGCAGATAGTTGAAGTTTTAGTCCATGCTTAGGTGCCTTCCTGAATGAGAGCCTCAAAGAGGACAGTGATGACTGAATTTAGGATTTAAGCTGTCTGGGTTGTAATTATTTTTAATTTTTTTATTCACTTATGTAGATTTATAATTTAAGCACCTATCCCTGCCCAAAACCGCTTTTCACACATTTAAAAATATACAGTACAATATATAAAAATGACAATATATAGACCATATATAATAGACTATCCATACAAAACATGATAATTTATCCTCTGTACTAGTAAAACTAAAATAACCAAAATATGGCAGTCCTTTCAACCCACCTCCTCCGAGCACATCTGGAAAACTAACGCATCTGGACTGGTGGACATATGAGGTACTCTATAACTGCCGTCACTGTATATGGGTGGATTTTAATCTTGACCACCCAGGGGAAATTTATAGTAACAAGCACCCTGAACTAGACCTTTCTATCTGCTGTCACACAAGTGACACTAACTGAGTGGCCCTGAGGCTACTTGTAATGATTAATAATTTTCATATTTTGGTGCTGCCTCATGAAAGGATTCTGAAAGTCTTAACACAGTGAATATACCTGCACATATATGCAAATAATCAGTATCTGGCCATTAGCAGCTTTAAGAGTAAGATTAAAAGATTTTTAATTAAATTTATGGGTGAGCTATGCTGACCTTTGGCTATTTTATTGTATCGTGCCTTGAGGTACGTACATGGAAAGATACTATAAAGTGCATTGTATTGTGTCCCAGCTCTTGGTGATCAACTAGCTATTGCTATTTGAAACCCTACCAAAGTCGTTTCAATAGCAGTATCATCTTCTTCACTTCATCTAGCTTGAAGGCTGTGAAGGGAGCCTTGTTTTCAACTATATAGTCAAGCTCCTTGGCTTGTCTGTCTAGAACCTGCTGATATTGTAACTTGGACTGAGGTCTGTTAAGAGCTCACTTATTTCATACAGAAACTTAGGCCAGACTGGCATGGTGATCCCAGCCATGAAAAGGAGGAGCCTGTCTTTGGAGGTGCTAAGCCCTCTTTCTTCACAGATAGACTCAGCCCCACACACAGAGTTAAATCCCACAGAGTTGCCGTCCTATGCTCCCCTCAGTGTGGGAGGAGTCTTGGCCCCAACAGGCTGACACCTCACAGATTCCAGGCAATAGAACACAAGCCAACACATTCACATGAATGGCCTTCCCCTTTGCATCAGTCTCTAATGGCTCCTATGAAAGAACTACCCCCTTTCCAAGGTCAGATGAACTCAAGAGCTATTGCTGTAGCATTAGAAGTCTGCCAGGTTAGAAGAGGAGTACGCCATGTACAGCCTCCCCTTCTGTGACCCACAGATCGCCTACAGAGAGAACTCCACAGGCTCCAGAGACATGTGGTGTGGGAAGGGGAGGGGATCTTTCAGCAGTGCTGCGTCTCCCAACCACTCCCACAAGTTTTATTTTATCCATTTAATGCTCTTCTCTGCTCTCTCACGGACAGGAGAGGGGAACATTTAGATCCAAAGCAAGGTGCTACTCAGTGACAGTATTTGCATATATTTCCTATAGGAAACCCATGGATGGATAGTGAGTAGCAAATGGTTCCACATTCTAGCAGCCAGTATTACCGAGCATACAAAACATGATGGATTAAAACCCTAGACTGTGACAAAATCGCAGAGGAAAGGCTGGACACGTGTGGGTTCAAAGATTGACATGTTTGTTGTTTAAATTTGCTGAGTGACAGTTTTCAAAGAACACACACTCGCAAATGTCTCTTTCGACAATACTTGGAAGAGTCAAAAGTGAAAACTTTTTCAATTTTTACAACCTTGCCTCTGTGGCAGGCTAAGTCATTTTGCCGACTTCCTGGGCAATTTGTCTGGGATCAGGCTATTTCCCCAAGCATCCAGAAAAATCAACATTTTTTTTATGTTCAACAGGTTTGCAAACAGCATGAACAAAGGGCTACCTGGAAAAAAAATAAAGCATATTGCTAATGCTAGGCAAAGAAGCTGCAAAAACCAATTCAAACCAAGAGATGGCAAAAAAAAAAAAAAAAAAAAAACGTGTGCGATCTTCTCCCATACACTTATTCACCACTCTGTATGTTTTTGACTTATTCCTGAAAGCTATGGCATTTGTAGTTTCACTTCCCACTGCCAAGAACTTGCTTGTGTTTCTTTTCTGTTATAGGCCAACAGAGGTTAATAAGTCCATTTGAGAAGATGTGGATATAATATGGATGTCACGGAGAAAAAAAATTAGACAAGTCAAAAGGGAAAGGATTATGTTTACATTTTTAAAACATCTGTTAATTGAGGTACTGATCCAAAGTCCACAATAGTCAATGAGATTCTTTATACTGACTTAGTCATCTTTGGATCAGGCCTTAAAACTTTACATTAATTCAGTTTTAAGGACCTGAGCCCCTGATTCAAACAAAACTTACATTGGCTTTGGTTGGGAGGTTTGCCTGAGTAAGGACTGCAGCATCTAGCCCTAAACTGTAAAATTCATCACACACTTAGAGTACGGTTTCAAAGTCTAAGCAGTCCGATACTGACTTAAAATAAGGCATTTTACATGGCTTTAATGGCAAACCTTTCCTCAGTTTCACCCACAAATAACTCTGAACAACAAACTTAACTTTTCAAAACAAAAATAATTTCATCATTTTGTGTGGCATTAACACCCTGCTATTTCTATATGTTATCTATATTTTTCTTGTTGACATTCAACCAATTCAGAGCTAAAAATCCATCCTACACTTTTTCTGTGGGTCATAAATCATAAAAAAGGTTATATTTTATGAAAGCTGAAGCTGAGAAGTAAACAGCATATTTGTATCAAAAGAGTTTCATCTATTAAGCAGCAATGACAGGGCCCTCTGGGCCAAAATCTAGTTTTCTTACTTAAAAAGCTTAGTTCTTTTGTAGACTCCTGCAGGGACCTATAACAGTTGGAATTGGGTTTTTTATGCCTTTGAGGCCTCCAAATGAATGTTACGGTTTTCCATTATTTTCTTTTTCTTTTGAGAAAACTAGGCTACCTGCTTATTGCCTAAAACCTACACCCTGTGATTGTTCTGTTGTAAAATCTATCTTCTGCCCTTTAGTCTCACAGTTTATCAGTACCCTCAAAATTTCCTTTCCATTCCTCTCTGCACAGGAGGATTATTATACATTAGAAAATAAATGCCGCATGCAATTTCAGCTGCTGTATTTAAAATTAACATTATAGTTTACCTAACAGCCAGAGTTCTATAATTGCCTTTATAAGGCCTGCAACAATGTAAGTATATGCTTAACGTTGTACATTGTGAGTATCTGTCCAGCTATCCAGGAACCTATACATCCCACATCATCATGGTATCCTTCCATTATTTAGAGATAACAATGTAGAAAAAGTTGTTAGGATGCTAGCTTAGGACTCAAGAGACCTGGCTTCAATTCCCTCCTTTCTCACAAACTCCCTGTGTGACTGTTGGCAACTCACATAATTTCTTTGTGTCTTAACTCCTCATCTGTAAACTAGGGATGACAATACTTCCTTATGGCATGGGGTATTGTGAGAATAAATACATTAGAGATTGTGAGATACTCTGATACTATGGTAATAGAGGTCATATCGGTACCTAAGGGTACGTCTACACTGATACTCCTTTCGGTGGCATGTAGAGTACATATACTATATGGGTATAAATAGCAGTGTAGATGGTGGGGCATGGTTTAGATGAGTAAAGACATGTCTGAATCCCGTGGATATGTACCCTACATGGCTCTCTACTCCCCAAGCAGTGACTCCCCATCTACACTGCTAATTTTAGCAGTGTAGTGTTCCGTAGCTACCTCCCGCTGCAGGGCCCTTTCTCCACCACAGGGATCTGCCGGCGTCTTTCCCCACCACAGTGAAAGATTCTAGCAGGGGGGAAAGGCTCTGGCAGGGTGAGGCAGTGGGGTACAGCTCCAGCAGCTGCCCGCTGCCATGCCTTTCCCCCAGCCTCAGCATTTCACTCATGTGTAGCTACACACTGCAGTGAGGACACAGGCTGTGTCTACATAGCACAGCATTTGCGGGATATGTAGGGTATGTGTAGCTACATGCCACTGTGAAAAGCAGTCTAAGATATTCCCATTGATTTCAAAGAGGCTACGCCCTCTGCACAAATTTAAGCCTGTGCTTAAGTCTTTGCAGGATCAGGACATTAATGTAGTGCCTTTACCCTGTTTTACCTAGCAAAAAACCTCCAAACTTAATAGGCCAGATTCCTCCCTGATGTAACTCCATAGATTTCAGTCAAGTTGCACCAGGAATGAATTTGGCTCAATACCTACAGCAAGTCTTCTCTGACTCCTGTAAATATGAGAGCAGTTGAAATTCTCTGGAGCATTTTGAAAGGTATTGTATAAGTAAAATCAAGGCATCAGTCTGAATCTTGCTTTTTAAATTTCTGCCTGCTATTAAAATGTTAGTACTAGTGCATCTTAAGCTATTAAAAGATGATGGACCTGTCCTTGCCTCAGTGATGTAATTTACAGCTGTGAATATATATATGATACTATAATTACATCACAAGTATGGGTTCAGAGTCAGTAAATTCACCACCTCTAAACTAGTGGAATAATCACTAACAATTAACAAAATGATATATCCAAGTCACAGTAATCTTTTTACCCACTTCGAACATATATTTGTTCTTTTGATGTCTTGTGTGAATAGGAGTGCTTTATCTGACTGATGATGGGCTAAACAATGGTTCAGAGTTGTAATATAGAACTCAATTTGCTGGAACTATCATCTGAAAGGTTTGGACAATTTATTGAACACTGCAGATGAAAGAAAGAGGAAAAAAAATTTAAAAACTGACCACTTCTAAAATGAAGAAAATAGAGCAGTAAAGGGTATTGTAATATACTTTAATCTTCCTTAATGTAGGAAAATATGAAATGCCATTAAAGCCTCCTTTGAAATGGATGTGTCCATATTGCTTGAGCACCAAAATCTCGTTAATGAATCTATTGTTAAGGCAAATAAACAGGAAAGCAGCAAAAAAGGAGTGATGTATGTATTCTACTACCTAATTCAGAAGATGAAAGGGGAGAAAAATTAAAGTTAAATTCATATAAATATTAGAGCCAAGGAGAATAGTTGCAGGTGTAAAAAAAAGGGGGGGGAGTGGGAGAAGCGTGAATTTTCATTCAATCTGCAAGTCAGAACAGGGAGACATTTTTTGTACAAGAGCAAAGTCAGGCAAGATGAAAGCTTTTCAAGGGGCATGGTAATTAACATTTTAAAAGGTTTTAGCAATAAAATAATGGTTCCACAATAACAGCAATTTAACCATTTTATTTGAGAAATTAAACTGATTGCAAGTGTTCATTTGTTAGAAGTGGCATTTACTGCATTTGCAAGAAGTTATCAAATCATGTTTCCATTTTAATAGTTTTTTTTATATGTATTCAACATGCAAAAAGAAAAATGACTGTTGCTGTGATTTCTCTGAAATGTTCTGTGAAACAATGCCTGGTGCCGCATCTTTAATGCACAAACCTATTTTAAAGGATTGTTTGTTACCAAACAAGACACTGCTAATAAATCTCAGATCGGAGTCATACAGGTATCTAAACAGATAGCTAGGCAGATAGATAGAAGAGAAGATATACTGATTTTTATTTATTGTGTTATTAGTATTTAGCAGACTGACTGGTAGACTTTTCCAGAAAGCGAAAGATAGGTATCAAGTTAACAGTAAGGGAGTGCTAGACAAATGAGATGACATAATGTTAGAATGGGTGTGAGGGACTATGCTAATGTCTGTGTTAAGCCCCGGAGCAGATCAAGTAGATGTTTCCAGAAACCTGAATAGATTTATGCCAAGGCCTGGTCTTCACCTAAAACTTAGGTCAAAAATTCACACCCCTGAGAGACTTAGTTAAGCTGACCCCACCTTCAGTATAAACACTTCTAGGTTGATGGAAGAATTCTTCTGTTGACCTAGCTGCTGCCTCTCAAGGGGGTGGATTAACGACAGCAACAACAACAAAACAAACCTTCCATCGCTGTAGCAAGTGTCTACTTTATGACCCCTCAGTGGCACAGCTGCAGCACCATCGCTGTGCCGCCGTAGCATCTGTAGTGGAGACATACCCTGAGTTTAACGCAACTTTGTGGGTTCCCAACCTGGAGATTGCAACCCCCAAGGGTGAAACAGGTCCAGAACTCATTTTGGCTGTAACACAGGGGTCAGGGTATGGGAAAGGTTGAGAATTGCCGCACTAGTGCAACTGATAAAAGCTTGGTGGTTTCTATGCTGACTAGCCTGTCTGGTGTGTGCGTATTGAATATTACAGAAAGAAACAAGTATGGCTTTTGCCTGCCACCCTATGTTTTCCTTAAGTCTGAGGTGATGAAACTTTTCATAGTTCTGCTGATATGAAGTTATCACAGAGAAATATTGAACACAATTTACACATTCGTGACTAGGTTTCTGCTCCCATTGAGGTCAACAGCAAAGCTCATGTTGAGCTCAATGGGTGCAACAATGGGCTTATTTTATAACAAACCTCAAAAAGCTGCCACAAAATATACAGTATGGGTCCAGTTCTGTGCCAGTTGAACACTGAACAAAGAGCGACTGATTAGGTCCTTTCTCTCTGCATCCCTTGCAGTAATTAAATAATTGCATGGATAAAGTGAACAAAACATATATCATCTCAGCCAGACTATCCATTTAATTGTGTAAATGTAATTTACTTGACAGATCTACTACAGTATATGGTATGTTTATGTCTAATGAATTTGTATTTCCAGCCCATATATTTTAACTTTGTGATTGCATTCCTTATTTTGTTGAGAGTCCACAAGCCAAGTGAACATGTATGAGATAGTGATAACGCACTGTTCTGCTTTCTACATCTAGCCAGATCAGAATATATGATAAGATTAGATCTTGTAGCTGACAGTGGCATGTGTTCTTTTTTTCCTTTTCAATGTGCATTGCTCAAAATTGAGCTATTTCAATTTTCCTTTTAAAATTGTAAGCTTTAACTCTCAGAGGTGGGAACTGGGGCAGAGGAAGCTTCACAGTAACAGAATTGTGTGTTAAAGTTGCTGCCTGGGCGTGGACAGAAATAGGATTTCCAGAAATGAACTGCTATTTTGTGAGGCTCTAACACAGAAATGTGCAATGGGAAATGGAAGCTTAAACTCTGCTTCTCACATAGAACGGAACTGTCTGTTCTGAAAAAAAATAAATTTGAAAACAAGTAATTTTCCTCTGGTGATTGTTTAATTTATGTTTACTTGCCAAACCAAAGCAAACATTGTCAATATAAATTAGAGTTTGTGGGCTGAATTCATCCTTGGTGTAACACTATACCTATCTATCTATCATGGCATATGAATGATATTTATATTGATGGAGTGACACCTGGGATGAATTTGCTCCTATATGATCACATTTGTATTTTTAAAAAACACAAAAGATTTATGTCATCTCTTTAAAAAGAAAAAGTCATGTATTTTAATGGCAACAGCTTGCTGAAGGCTAAAGGTTAGGTCCACTGAGTGGCTAAAAAAGTTTTGGTAAAGGTTATCAGAACTCATCCTACTGCATAACCAATGACGTCTACAAGTCCATCCAGACTTCTGGTGGCCCTTCACCCTAACCTGAAACACACAGTGGTCTAACTGAAAGCTCCAAAAGAGAATTAATTTCTCTTCTATTAACTGACCTTTAGAGTCTATCAGGGATTCTGTGTACTAGCGAGAGTTTTAATCTATGAAACTAAAGGTTAAAAAACCTGCAGTCTTCCCTTTCTGTCCAAAAAGACTGCAATTTTAAAAATCCAATCATGCTAGGTATGCCATTTTAAACGCAACAGCATATTGAAATTAGTGAAACAGTAGAGGGAGATATTTTAATAATGCGAAAACTTGAGAAAAATATCTTTATACCAAAATTTTACCCATATGGTATGGAAAACGAATGCATTGTGTTGGATATTGGCATCAAAATGTTTGCTATCCAGTTTGGTTTTTGTTTGTTTGTTTCTTTTTGGTTTGGTCAGGTTTCCCAAAAACAAAGTATCTTTGTGCTACCTATAGAAGCAGATCAAAGCTCTGTTCCCTCTAAACAGCTCTTTGCTAGTAATGTAGCAACAGTGGAGGGATGAGGGGACATCATCTAACCTCCTAAATCACATAGGGCCCAATCTAATGTCCAGTGAAGTCAAAAGGAGACTTTCCAGGGACTTAAGTGAGTGCCGGATCAGGCCCCTAATTTTCATCCTTTTTGTGTGTGTGCTAACTGTTAACAAGTGACATTTCATATGGCAGCCCTTCTATTATACATTTAGCACTTATTCCATGCTTTACAGATAAGCTGTTTGCAGCCCAGCACTTCCCTATTTTTTTCCCTTAGCTATCTAATTCTCCTCTTCACCCCAATTCAGTTGCAAACTTCAATTATCTCTAGTTAAAAACTGTGAGAGCAGCGAGTAGCACCTGGCATGAGTGCAGGCTGTAAAACATCTGCTAGCACAAACTGCAAACCTGAGGAAAATTCAAATACCTAGGCTTGCTTTGTTGTGATTTGTTTGTTTTTGGTTTTGCAGATATCTTAACCTTTTCAGCATTTTTGTCACAGTTCCCGAGGGGACAGATGCTTTTTGTCCATGTCAACAACAATTTATTTATCCTAGAAAGTATATATTATTCTAATTTCACTTTTAGCTTTAGCCCAGTGCTGGGTTCTGAATGTAATAACTAAATTCCATACTGACAACATGACTGTGACTCAAAGGTGTGACACTCAAGACCTGACAAAAACTCCACTATGAATGGTTAGAGGTGTCCTCCCAGCCACCCCACGCAACTCTAAACATGGAAGTTAGATCACTCTATGCTTTTAGAAGCACTGTCTTTTAAATAAAATTGCAAGATGGTGAATATAGTGCAGCCTGAAACAAAAGCATAAGTGATCTTTGGCAGATTACTTGCAGGAAGTATGGCCCATTTCAGAAAATCAAAGCAAAGAAAAACATTGACGACAATTCAGAGGCCTAATGTATTATTATGGCTTTTTATAGATTTTATATATAATTTCCTGTAAAAGTTAAGAGGTTGAAGTGATCTCTTACATTCAGCTACATTATCAGCATAGCACCAAACAATTTTCTACATCTTATTATGTTCACAGTTGACATATTATTAGAGAAATGTGCAGCTGTCTTACTCTGCTATTCATTTTCTCATTACTATTTTATAAATATATGATTAACAGTTATTGCAGCTGCCTAATTCACATTTATTGCAAATGCAACCCCACAAATGAATGCTCAAAGCAAAGAGATGTGGTTTTAGAGTAATTTAAATTTTACAGTTCCATTTACCCTGCTTTTTAATTTACTGTATAATGACCCTATTAGAATAAAACACATCTGGAAGTTCTTTGGGGAACATTTAATTTTCTGTGGCTTCAGTACTAACAGAACTTGTACCATAAAGGCCACAGATGCTTTGAACACTGTACAAATTTTCACATTTCATGCCAAGATGCTGGTTAATTGTACAGATGAGACAATTACAGCAAGGCAAAAGATAAAGTTCCTGTATATTGAAAGTGAATGAAAGAACTTTGACCTCAGAAGAACATTGCTGTTTGGTAAAGACTATATTTTACCCTCACATATTGTCTGTGGACACAATTCCCACTGAACTTTGCATATGAGGGCAAAATGTGGCCGTAAGTTTTCACTTCAAAAGCAAACAATTTTTCACAGCTCCAAGACCTCTGATTTGTCCCAGTACCCTTTTAGGTAAAAAGGAGATGCTAGCCTCCACGTCCGGCTGTTCTTCATAGTAATTCCCTAATCTTTTTATCATCGCTGTTAAGTAAAAGAGTATAGCAATGAGACCAGTGAAGGTTTCGGAGGTCAGTCAGTGATTCCGTATGTATTTCATATTTACAGTCTGTGCTAAAGATACAGATGCTCTGAATCCCAGATCCCAGCCTGCCCTATTAACAGAATCATCCTGAGAATTTGAAATTGATTTGAATATTAAATACAGATCACTGCAGCAGAGCTCTTTTACAAGAAATAATGTGAATGCATTCTCATTGATTAGTTAATTTATGTTCTACAACTAATCGAAACACAAATCTCATTAGCCACAGGTCAGTAGACTGAGGGGTGGGGGTGGCAGTGGGAGAAAATCATTTGGATAGCCCAGTTAGCTGTAAAGATATAATTATAAAACAAATGATTCTAAATGCCACTGCCTTGATCAGCATGGGCAGGCCTTTAGAAATTCAGTGTCAAAAAGCCACTGCTGTCCTATGTATTATCTATAATATTAGTCTTAAATATGTTTTGACTAGCATGGTTTCCTGCACTCATATATACAAATTGCTGTTGTTACCATACTACCTGAGGGTGTATGCATGCGTGCACACACACACACACACACACGCACACACACACGCACGCACACACTTTGCTTTATTTCCCCAAAATATTTACAGAGCATATAAACCGCTTTAAACAACCATCATCAACGTTAATTGACTGTGACTGCCATATAATAATAAAAATTCTATCGCCCCACCCTCCCCTTTTTCTTCTATTTGTCCACAACTTGCAATAAAACACACGATTTTTAAATCATTGTTATGACATCACCAGTTCAGAGATTTATTGCCTATAATTTTGGGTTATCCTTTCAAATCTAATTTCCCATGATTTTGCTGCTATTATTTATATATCTGTAGAGCACCCTAGGCTTACATGGGTGTTTTCCAGACAAATAAATGGCACTGTCTCTGCTCCCAGGCATATGAATATGGGAGCTTGTATACTAGAAGCATTCAGACAAGTGGGCTAGACTGTGATTCATTGCTGACAACTGTTTGATGAATTAGCATTTGATAACTATATTTTACTAGAAATTATTTGTTAATTAAATTAACTTTTTCTACCTGCTCTGTAGGTTTTTCCATTTAGATTAAAATTTACGGGAGTTAAGCTAAAAGTCCATATGTTGCACTAAAATTTTAGTCTGAAGTTTTAACAATAAAGTTTCAGAAAAACTGAACTATTATTCCAAGCAGATCGTTTCATCTATTTACAATAAGCTATGTGCAGTAATTGCTTTATGCTATGTTAAATGCTTAAAATAAGATTCTGTATGGAATGATAATAATGAACCCTTCGGCATTGCAAAGCACTGTCAAACATTAACACTCCAAAAACCCATGAGAGAGAGCCAAGCAAATATCACCTCAATTTCACAGCTGGGGAAACTGAGGCACATATATGGTAAGTGGCTTCCCCAAGGCCACATAGCAAGTCAGTGGCAGCACAAGGGTTAGAACTCAGGAGTTCCCATCTTCTGATACTTGTGCTCAGTACATTAGATAAAATTTGCATAGGTATTGACTTAAACATACAAAATCCAAGAAATTCACCTAGGACATTTCATGCCATCATTAGCCCTATCCATTGTGCAATAGTAATGTAGAAAATATGGTACTGTTTCCAGATAACTAAACCACCTGATGGGAATCAGGCCCCACAGACATGCATGTTGAGGGTACCCTTTGGGCAGATGTCCCCCAACCCACTCAGAAGGGTTTATAAGCCGCCTTCATAGCAACAGTCCCCACAGAGTTCTCTTTGCTGGTCCAGGGATCCACATGGGGAAAGGGCAGGGATTGGAAGAGAAGTTGGCAGGTCAGCAGTAGGAGTGGGGGTACATCCAATTGTCCCCTGCTATGGCTCCTTTAACATAGCCTGTAGATATATTGTCTTTCCCATGACACACATCCTTTCCTCAGCAAAAGTCTTCCTTTAGGAGTCTGTTGGATGTCAGAGCTATTAGAGAGACTATGGCCACACGTAGATGGTCTTCCACTGTTCCCCCAAGGCCCATCCTGGAAGGAGGCAATCCCTCTCTTATTCATCCTAAAGGAATAATATAGCGACGCTCCAGGAGGGTTTCACCATGGTAGGGAGAATCTAGAGTTACAGAGAAGGGCTGGGCGAGTTACAAAGTGGGGCTGGGCACGGGTGCAACATTGGTTGCACCCCCACAACATGCTGACCAGCACAGCTGAGCTGCTGGGCCAGGTGAACTAGTCCATGCCAAGGAAAGGGCTGAGGCAAATGATTCTCCTTACCATAAGACAAAGGGGAACTAAGAACTGTGTTTAATTGTGTCTCAGGCTGTGGCTTTCTGAGACATAATCTTATTCTGGATTGCTTCTGGGGCAGCACATCTGCACACTGACCCTTGTTCAGGACTTAGAGCAAAGCCCCAGTTTAGCCCTTAAAACAATACAATCTAGATCTATAATCAGTGTGGATATGTTATGGCCGGCACGTGTATGTAACATATTAACTGCCTTTGTTAACAACAAGGAAGGATAGGATAGATCAATGATAAAAGATCAGATGAGATACAGTTCACTTTCAGACAATAAAACTGTAACAAAATGGGGCTTTCTACAAACACTGAAGCTATATAAAACCTGTTCCTCTTTACAATAGACGGGGACCTATCTACACAACTCTTATGTCATCATTATGAGATTTGGGATGGGAACAAAGAAAAAAGTATATGAAATGTAATTAATTCTAAACATTCTTGTCATGTGGGTTTAATATTTAATGTAGTCTATGTGCTTGTGTATCTTTTTTAAAAAAGCAACAGAAAAATAAAATAAAGGGAAAATATGTCACAGATATCAAATCAGATATGGTTGCAATGGAATATTTCTTCTTAGAATTGTGGGAAACATTTATTTAGGTGCTTAAAGGTTCATCAAGCCTCGATACTTCCCAAAGCAGCATAGCAGAGATTTATGAGAGGCCATGGAGGTCTCAGAAGCTCTCTGGTCTAATAGCAGTTAGAGAAAAAGCCTGAAAACTAGGAGGTTGATATGTTTTATTCTCAATTAATTCAGTGACTCATTGTGTGACCTTTGGGAAGTCACTTGACCTCCTTCTGCATCCCTCTACCCACATGAAAAATCAGTAAATAGTAGGACTTCACTGAAAAGCAGATACTTAAAACTGAATTGTTCCTGGATAAACAAATGAGAAAAACAAGCAACAAAGAAAGGCACCATTCAAAAGTCATCCAATGACCCCATTATTCATGGATCATTAGTGTAATAGGCCACATGGGATCCATAAAAGGCATTTTTGCCTTTTATGTCATTGAGTATTTAAAGAATGATAATCCATATATTATTGAAACAATATTCACTCTAGCAACTCCTTCAAAGCTACTTTATGTGAGTCTGAGTATTTCAAAAATAATAAGCCATGTATAGTCCATATATCTGCATATGACTTACCATCTTTAGGGAATAGAAACTAGAGTGCAAATGCAAAGATGACACCTTTAAATCTCTGAACTGAAAACATCTAATTCATTTTATGATAAGTAGTTGGTAAATGTTCATTTTATTAAGTTAAATACATTCATTAG
Organism: Lepidochelys olivacea; assembly: GCF_965140295.1. Classification (NCBI taxonomy): domain Eukaryota; kingdom Metazoa; phylum Chordata; order Testudines; family Cheloniidae; genus Lepidochelys; species Lepidochelys olivacea. The sequence goes on from NC_140417.1 coordinate 106,291,914, forward strand.
TGCTAATTTGAAAAGTTATGAATGCTGCTTCTCCCTGCAAAAATGTGTTAACAAGTTACATGATTGAAAATACTGGAAGTCAACCAAAATACAAACAAAAACTGGAATTCACAACACCTGAGCAAAATATTCACTATGTATTCAAGCTGCATCATTATGTTCCTTACTCTTCATTTGTACCTTATCCATAAGCCTTTGTGGGCAAGTACCTCACATTCGTATCTGTCTGTAAAGTGTACAGAAAACTATTGTCTTGGTATTAGTACCACTAATAATAATGCAACAAAACCAAAGGTCATCTTAATCCTCAAGAACACCACAGGCTGCCTATAAAACTGAGCTGAGAACCTTCCTACACATGGCTGGCATCTTTAAATTATCTCGAGTTGTACAATATGGGTGTGGGCATATTTTAGAGACAACAGGATGGGCATTGTAATACAACATATTTGGTTGACTATAAATTAATACATTATAGCAATTTTATTTTTAAAAAATTAATTTGTAAAATTCAAGTCAGTACAGAGACCAAGACACTGACTGGTGGAGGATGACCTTAGAACTGATGGGGAAATCTTTTTTGTTTGTGTGATGTTTCACTCCATATTCTTTATGAAAATATGCTTATGATATGAATATGACACAACTGAGATATACTTTAGGCAAGATGGCTCATGTGAGATATCATTGGAAAGGTTATGATTTACTGAATGTGATTATCTAATGTGTGTGCCCGTATCATTTCTGTATCTAAAATTAGGAATATTAACTATATATCTGTACTTTGGAGACAGCCTACGAGCAATGGTTGCCACAGCCATGCAGAGACATGGGTCCGAGTCACCTGATATTTTGGATGAAAATGAAAATGCTTTAATTTTTGTTGATTTTTGTTGTTGGGTTTTCATAAAAAAAACTAAATTCCAAAAAACAATCTTTTTTTTTCAGTTTTCGGATGTTGAAAACAAAAGAAAGTTCAGTTTCTGTTTTTTTCAGTGAAAACCTGAAAAAGGCCAGTGAAATCATATGTTTTGTAAACATATATATGTATTTCTGTGCAGCTTTTTCACCATAAAAAATTTGAAATGAAAATTTTAAACTACCTGTAGAGGAGTCCCACACTAAATTTGCTAATGCTAATTTGCTTATCCCTCAGAGAACACTCAACTGCAATCTAAAGGGGCAGGATCTGAGTTTAAATGATTGCTCTCCCATGAATATACACTACATATATCAGAGAAACTAAAATCCAGACTGATTCAAATATGGAACATCTAGTTTATTTCTATGCTTATTAGTAGCTATTTCCCCAGTGAAATTAAGATGTGGCCCTCACTCCCTTTGGTTGCTGAATTTCTCTGTAAAATATAAAATACAAAATCCCATAATATGTTAATATCAACCAAAATGCCCAAAAGATCAACCAGATCAAGACAGACAAAGGCCAACGTTTTCAAGTATGGATGCCTAAAGTTAGGCTCCTAAATCCATGCATAAGCATTTAAAACAAAGGTGGTCTGATATTCAGAGTTGCTGAGCCCATTGAAGCAAACATGAATTGTGGTCAATTAGGGCCGGATTTCCCAAAGAGCACTGCTTCTATTTATGCACCAAAGTAAGTGTTTGGTTATTGGAAAGAGCTCAGATTGTTGAATGCTGAGTTCTCTTGAAAATCTGACCATAGATGCCTCTGTGGCACAATGGGAGGTGCTGGGGGCTGAATGCTTTTGAAACTCTGGGCCTTATTTAGGTGCCTAAAAGAAAGCTGAGCTCTTTGGACAATCTAGCCCCAACGATGAGCACTTGAAAATATGTCCCTGAGTTCTTCTGAAAACTCAGCCCTTAAGGGCTACATATTGAACCAAGGGAAGGGGGCCTATGAAAATGCATCAAGAACTTGAGTTCCGTGGAAATGCAAATGTTTTATCAATAAATAATTTCTTCTGTTTCTTTAGATGTGTTCTGCCCCACACACTGTCCAAGAAATACCAAGTCTGCCTTTTTTCTAGGGAGGAAGGTGTAGATGCAGCTTTTTTGTTGTTGTTGTTTTTGCTACTCTGGCACTAGTTTTAACTTTGTAAGGGAAGAGAACCAGATTTTATTACCCTGTGATTATGCAGCTGTTACTTAAGGGGTGGGGGGTGGGGAAATTATGAATATGAAAAGAGGCTTTGCACCAACTATAATCTTCCTGTTTAATAAACACAGCCACACTCTTGACAAATTTTGAAAAAAACTGTAATATTGTATCAAAACACCCATGAAACTGTTATATACCTTTTCTGTGTCTTTTTCCCTTTCACAGCTGATTACCCAGGGTGCACAGTAGCTATGTGTAAACAGAAGCTTTTTTCTTTTCTAACCAGCCATCTCTCTCTTCTTCTTCTTCCTGTCTGACTCACTCATTGATGCCAGAATCCAGTATTTGTGGTATCACAATTGCTTCCATGGTGATGGTTGCAAAAATAAATAACTAAATAAATAAATCAAGCCATAAATTTCTATAGAAGACTGACAACAGCAGCTTGTCAGAAGGGAGTTGGATTTGTGATTTTTACTTAGCTTTATGTCTCCTTCTGTCAGTATAGAAAGTGCTTGACTAAAATTCCTTTTTTTAATTTAATTTCTAATTTCTATTGTTCTTCTAATGTTTCACATTCATTTTGTTTTGGCCTACTGGATGAGGGAATCTTTGCATAGTATCTTGGGTTTGGAATGGCATAACGAAGTCCTGCAAAGCTAAATGTCAACAGTTTCCAATGCATGCGCCCTTTTGCCCTCTCTATGCATTGCCTTGTCTGGCTTTAACCAAATGAAATTGGAAAGCACTGATTCTGATCTCTGGCTTTACACTGGTAGAACTCTACTCCAATGGCACTGCTCCCATTTTACACCAGTTTAAGTGAGATCTGGAGTGAGCCTCTAGATTTTCCCCATTTCTTTAATTTGGAGCATATTGGACAAAGCTGCCATTCTCTTCAATGGTCCAGGTTCTGCCCCAATCTTTTATCCTTTATATGCCAAGACCCCGTCCATTAGTAGAGATGCTCTCTCATTCTCCTCCTGCTGGGTGAGGAGAGGAATATGGAAAGTTTGCTCAAAGCTTACAACAATTTTGCCCCAGAAAATAACCAACAGGAAACGATCAAAGAACTGGTATCCTTACCCTGCCTCCTAAAACCCATATGTGCCATGGCCTCAATCCACTCCATCAGCGAGGAGCGCAGATCTACAAACTGCTCCTGAACCTCAGTGTCCCATGACATGGGCCAGCTCCCCATCTTGTCACACATTTGCAGATTTTTATGGAGGAACGAAAGAACAGGCGGAGGCAGGAAACTGGTACTGCAATCTTGTCCCTGTCACCGAATGTGTGATTATTGGGGGGTCAGAAAAGAGCTGGTGCTCTCAGTTCAACACCTAGTAAAGAACACACAACTTACTGAGCACCCTGCCTAACTATACTGCCCAAAGATGAAGAATCAAATTGGCCCTAGATACTCAACCCTCTTCTCACTGCCAAGGTGGTCTGCCCTGATCAGGGAGGAGATCCATTAATAGGACAGGTTTCAGAGTAGCAGCTGTGTTAGTCTGTATTCGCAAAAAGAAAAGGAGGACTTGTGGTACCTTAGAGACTAACCAATTTATTTGAGCATAAGCTTTTGTGAGCTACAGCTCACTTCATCGGATGCATTAATAGGACAGTGTCAGGAAGCTTGTATTGATGCTGCCCCTTCTTTAACTTTTCTACAGTTAAACAGAGGTCTGCAGACTGCTTTCATAAGTCCTAACTTTGCTTCCAGGGCCAGATCCTCAGCTGATGTAAAGTGGCATACTTCTGTTGAAGTCAATGGAGCTCCTTTGATTTATACCAGCTGAGGATCTGACCCTTTATATTTTTAACCTAAATGAAATATTATTATGATGCTCACTATATGTATATTTTTATTTTTCCTAATTTGGTATGTAACCACCACAAATACCACCCAAGTTCTCCTCAGGGCACTGATAGCCATGGTAATACTATAGACATTCTTTCCACTTTATCAGGAGAATTTACTCACAGCTGCAGTCATACTGAGACATCAGCTAGGATATTCAGCCAGGCAGGTTAAATGCTAATTTCCTTTTACTGTACCATTTTCTAACCTCCTTCCATGAATCAAAGTGAGTAAAAGGTTCTTCACTTACAGACATAATACAAATTGAACAAATTACATTACTTAACTGAGGAAGAACCAGCCAGTCTATTGATTTCTTGTTTGGCTTCAAATTTTCCTTTTTTAATTAATATGAATTTGTAAAGGGGATTTTGGATTTTAAAATGTTTTGCTCCATATATTTCATTAGTAGATTTCAAAATAACCTACTTGGATAGTGTGGGTTTTTTGCTCTTTATTTTTTAAAGTAAATGGGCTGATTCTGCTCTCACTGACATCAGTGTAACTAGGGAAGTCAATCCAGTTACACCATTTTAAAACTGGTGTGGATGCACAATCAGTCCTCATGGTGCTAGAGTCATAGAATCATAGAATAACAGAGTTGGGAGGGACCTCTGGAGGCCATCTAGTCCAACCCCCTGCCCAGAACAGGACCAATCCCAACTAAGTCATCACAGCCAGGGCTTTGTCAAGCCTGACCTTAAAAACTTCTAAGGAAGGAGATTCCACCACCTCCCTAGGTATCGCATTCCAGTGTTTCACCATCCTCCTAGTGAAAAAGCTTTTCCTAATATCCAACCTAAACCTCCCCCACTGCAACTTGAGACCATTACTCCTTGTCCTGTCATCTGCTATCACTGAGAATAGTCTAGATGCATCCTCTTTGGATCCACCTTTCAGGTAGTTAAAAGCTGCTATCGAATCCCCCCTCATTCTTCTCTTCCATAGACTAAACAATCTCAATTCCCTCAGCCTCTCCTCATAAGTCATGTGTTCCAGATCCCTAATAATTTTTGTTGCCCTTCGCTGGACTCTCTCCAATTTCGCCACAACCTTCTTGTAGTGTGGGGCCCAAAACTGGACACAGTACTCCAGATGAGGCCTCACCAGTGTCGAATAGAGGGGAACGATCACGTTCCTTGATCTGCTGGCAATGCTCCTACTTATACATCCCAAAATGCCATTGGCCTTCTTGGCAACAAGGGCACACTGTTGACTCATATCCAGCTTCTCATCCACTGTCACCCTTAGGTCCTTCTCTGCAGAACTGCTGCCTAGCCATTCACTCCCTAGTCTGTAGTGGTGCATTGGATTCTTCCGTCCTAAGTGCAGGATCCTGCACTTATCCTTATTGAACCTCATCAGATTTCTTTTGGCCCAATCCTCCAATTTGTCTAGGTCCCTCTGTATCCTATCCCTACCCTCCAGCATATCTACCACTCCTCCCAGTTTAGTGTCATCCGCAAACTTGCTGAGGGTGCAATCCACACCATCGTCCAGATCATTAATGAAGATATTGAACAAAACTGTCCCCAGGACCGACCCTTGGGGCACTCCGCTAGATACCGGCTGCCAACTAGACATGGAGCCATTGATCACTACCCGTTGAGCCCGACAATCTAGCCAACTTTCTACCCACCTTGTAGTGCATCCATCCAGCCCATACTTCTTTAACTTGCTGACAAGTTAAAGTGTTGGAAAGATAAAACAGGTGGTAGAACACACCCAAAAGAGTTTAAGCCCTGGTCTACACTAGGAGTTTAGGTCGATTTAGCAGCGTTAAATCGATGTAAACCTGCACCCGTCCACACGATGAAGCCCTTTTTTTTTACTTAAAGGGCTCTTAAAATCTATTTCCTTAATCCGCCTCTGACAAGTGGATTAGCGCTTAAATCGAGGAACAGAGTATGAAGTGGTTCTCTGGATATGAAAAGCAGCCATTAAATTCCCAGTTCTTTTAGATGGCTCATGAATCATGATCATCAGCAACACATTTTATAAGATGACAATTTGCTATTTAAGGAGTACAAGATGAGAGGGAATTCAAGAATGAAAAAAGCTGTGGCACATTTCTCTTTCAATGGCAGCACTGACAGCATGAAGAGGAAATGTTTAATACTAATGGAGACTTTAAAATTTTTTACATAGGGGATATTTTGGGAAGTATCAAAAAATTGTCGAAGATTGGTTTTAAAATGTAGGAACAAATTTTCAGCTGCAGTCTCTAAAAATATATGCGCAGCTGTTTGTAGAGATGAAACATGCACAAATGCAGGCTTTGGAAACACAAATACTTAGATGCGAGTGCTTGTGAGTGAAGACTTTGAGTCTGCAGCTGAAAATTTCATTCTAAAGATTTAACTCTCCAGGCAAACCAAAATTGCTTATTCTTAGCTGAGGTCTGCACAGTGATTAAACAGCAATTTTAGCAACAGGAAAAGGCCAGACAGCCCAACTTGTATGGAATTGTTTGGCTGACCCTGATCTCATTTCCACCATACCAGTTTTCTCCAGAAACCTAGCCTTATCTTGAACTACTCACAGTCTTTGCCTCAGTTGCCCTACCTATAACTTATTACATAATTTCATTACATATTTTGCATGAAATGTATGAAATTGCTTTTAGTTTTCTGATGTCTAGATTGTTATTATTCTAAATTATTTCAGGGTGCCCACAAGTATGCTAAGTACTTCTCAGAAAATGCATACAGGACAGGATCCTGCCCTGAAGAACCATATTCTGCAAGACTGTGTTCCCTGTTAGAGATGAGCGAATACTAGTATTCATTTTGATGGTATTCACAACCCCTTTTTCTTGCCATGCATGTAAGTGAACTATTGTTCCCAAGATCATAAGAACATAAGAACGGCCATAGTGGGTCAGACCAAAGTTCCATCTAGCCTACTATCCTGTCTTCCAACAGTGGCCAATTGCCAGATGCCCCAGAGGGAATGAACAGAACAGGTAATCATCAAGCGATCCATCCCCTGTCACTCATTCCCAGCTTCTGGCAAACAGAGGCTAGGGACACCATTCCTGCCCATCCTGGCTAATTGCCATTGATGGACCTATGCTCCATGAATTTATCTAGTTCTTTTTTGAACCCTGTTATAGTCTTGGCCTTCACAACATCCTCTGGCAAAGAATTCAACAGGTTGACTGTGGGCTGTGTGAAAAAAATACTTCCTTTTGTTTGTTTTAAACCTGCTGCCTATTAATTTCATTTGGTGACTCCTAGTTCTTGCGTTATGAGAAGGAGTAAATAGCACTTCCTTATTTACTTTCTCCACACCAGTCATGATGTTATGAACCTCAATCATATCCCCCCTTAGTCATCTCTTTTCCAAGCTGAAAAGTCTCTGTCTTATTAATCTCTCCTCATATGGAAGCCATTCCATACCTCTAATCATTTTTGTTGCCCTTTTCTGAACCTTTTCCAATTCCAATTCCAATATATCTTATCTCTATAAGTTTGGGGAAATGATTTTTCTCATCAAAACAAAAGGGAAATTTTCATTTTAAAATTATTTTTAATGGAAAATGCTTTCTCAGCCAAAACAAAACTTTTACCAAAAATGTCATTTTGAGACAAAAATTCAAGTTTTGGCAGAAATGTTTTAACAAGATGTAGCATTGTTTTCCCTGTTTCTCTTACAGATACACCTTTGAAATCTTGCACTTTGCATTGGTATCCTGCACCATGTACATGAGAAGTTGGACAGTGGAGGACATTACCCATGGTTTAAACAGTGTGGATTTCCCATATTGCACAAGAACACATTGTGCAAATTTCTTTGTGGAAGTATATGTCCCCATTCTTTATGTGGTTTGAAAATGGGATGTGATCATAAGACAGGAGATGACTATAGAATAGATGGCCATTGCCCTACCTTCTAAAACCCAAATGTCTCTGTTTTAAAGTACATTCTAAAGTTTGTGTGTAGCTAAATCTTGGTAGCAATATCATCTTGTACCTTTCTTCTGCTTATGGTATTAAATGATAACCTGAGGCAGAAATGTAGGATATGGGATAACTTAGTTAAAAAACTTCAATATCATATTCCCCAGTAATGGCCCCAAACACTAATAGTGTTACTGTAGTACAGTATTTTTGGCCATTGCTTTAAAATACTATACGATTTATTTACCTGGTCATGAATAATGTTTTGAGCTTTGAACATTTTGGCAAGAATGACACAAGTATTTCTTTCTGTTTTAGGTACTGATCCTTCAAAGGTCCATAAACGGACTCCCGCTGAGGTCAGGTCCCACTGCACATATCTGATTGCAGGGTCAGGTCCTAACTTTTTATTCAGCTATCTTCAGCTACAAGTCTAGCAGCACTGAAGTCCTACAGTTATTTGTTGCATAGCCTTCAGAGTACTAGATGTCAAACATTTTGCTTCTGATTTTTTTTTTTCATCCATTCCTTTCCTCTGCTTCCGACCTCATTAGCTGCTAGGTTATCCAGCCTATATGATATAAAAAATAAAAATGAATGTTACAAAGGCATTGCATGTACATGATTTGAACTGGGAAGAATGCATGCAATGAAATGATGCTATTTTATATATCTTATTAAAATGAATATCAAACTTTGTTTTGACTCATTCAATTTTTGATGCTAATTAAGTAAGCATAAGCATAAGAAAGGAAATTGGATTTTCTACTTAAGGAACTTCCAATAAAGCCATGGCCGTTAGTGAGATGAGGTTCTAATAAACCTTAATAAGTGTCTATATAACAAGCAATGTTTGTCTCTTAGGAACATTGGATTTTTCTCAAAGGATATGGATGGCCAATAAACTATATTTGTGAATATGAAGATATATTGTTACAGGAGCAGTTTTCTACCATTAGCCTTACAAACCCTCGCACTCCAGTTTTCAGTAATTCTGTGACCTTGGGAACAATCGTGGACCAAGAAATTTAAAAACCATTTTAAATTTCATAAAAATACAATTTAGGAATGCCACTGGCTAGATGGCGGACTTTAGACAAGATTTCATTGTGAATAATGCTCTTCTATGTCCATTTCAGACCACCTCTAATGTTGCTACAATATTTGTCATTGATCACCCAGCTTTGTGCTGCCACATCCCTGTTAAGCCTGGTGACAAGGGGGAAAGAAGGCATATGTATAGCCAGTACCATTGTGCATAGCAAAACAAAGCATGAACAGAGACTGCCTTTGTCTTCAATTCTTCCTCCTTGCTGCATCAGGCAAAACAAACCATGGTGTAAAACGAGGAATTTGTGTAAGTACAACTTTTTGGACCAAAAAAATAAAAGTTTTCTGTAGAAAGCAGACACTTTGATCAAAAACTCAATTTCCACTGAAAAGCAGCTTAAACAGAAAAAAATTGACCTGCCCTACAAAACAGCATCACATCTACCAATGTGGCATTTGGAAACATGCATGAATGTAATTTACCCAGCCAAATTCAGCCTCTCTTGTAAAGGGAAAGGAACTCATCCCATTAAAGTCAATGAGAATCAAGTCTCCTTACTAAGGAGGGTAAAATCCTCCATAGTAGTGCTGCGTTGACTTTGAGTTGGGCAAATTTGTGTGTGGTAAGAGTGGGGGCAGCAAAGAGGAGTGGCTGCTTTATTGTACACTCTATATACTTAAACCTGGATGCTTAAATTAGATGCCTAAACCTACACTCCATCTAGCAAATTAAAAAGAAAGTAACCTTCCCATCAGAGATTCTCAGCCCCTAAAACTCCGACTGGACTCAGTGGTGGGTATGATGGTTCAGCACCTCTGAAAATCAAGCTATTTTTATTTAGGAGCCTCAATATGGAATTAGCTACCTAACATTTGGTGCCCAAGACTGAAAATGTTGATCTTCTGTTAGTTGTTTGTTCCTGCTGCACGTTCCAGGCCAGTTCCCCAACTGCTATAAATCTGCATAACACCATTGATTTCAATGGAGCTGCATCTTTTTATGCTAGCTGAGGATGGGGCCCTCCTTATGCACCTTCAGCATGGAAATGACTCTCCTTTTGCACAGTCACTGAATACCACATCAGAGTGAGCTATGTACTTTCACACTTAAAATCACTTTCACTGTTTGCTGACCAATTTATATTCAACTTGTAGCTAACACATTAACGTCAGCTCACCACTGATGTTAATTTTGCTCAGACAATTCCAGGCATACATTTATTTCAGGTCATATCACAGATTATTCAGTCCGTTCAATTTTGGGTTGTTTCAGGGTAAATACATATTTGAAATTGTTTCAGACAAATAGAAGATGGCTCGCTGGAATTACTAACAGAATTTAACGATAATGTGATTAAAGCCCTTAGCAAAGGAACTTTTGCCCTTACAATCTCTTGTCAAACAAATATATACTGATTTCCATAGTTCAAATATAAACTAATCTTATGTCAGCAGCCTGTGTGCTGCTGGTGCAGATTGCCTATTGGCCTAAAAGCGACTAACTTCAAATATGTGAATTTGTTTGCCCATAATTAGCATGATGTATCTTAGCCCATTCAAAATAATAACTGCATCCCTTCCTGGTAATGAAGAATGATTAATTCTCAATTATAGTAAGTATCCAATTTTATACAGTGCAGCACTGGTCTAAACCACCCTATCTCTAACATTCTAATTACAGACATTAAAAGTTCCCTATAATTATTGCAGAAGGATCAGTAAAATTAAAAATATTGGTTACTTAAAGCTATTATTACATTTGCTCTAATGCAGCCAAGGCTTAAATTTATGTCTGAGCTGCCAGCCATTTCATCAATCTATTTCTGTGACTTGTTTAGAACCACTGGTTTTATTTCACAGTCTCAGTAACTGTTCCAACAGGTCTATTAACGGTTTGGCACTCTACATTTTGTAAAGCTTTAATTAAGTGAAACAAGCTAAAAATCACTAATATGTGCCTTTAGCAAACTAGCGATGTAATTATCTCATTTAACAGATAACTACTTGTATTTCATTTTTCAAAGCACAAAGAGAAAACTAGCTCTAAATGACACTTTTCAGGCTCATTAAACTCACTAGAGAAATATCAGATTAGGGATTTCTACTACAAATACCATAATAAACTCTAAGAGCTGACATAAACAACATGAGAATTTTGGGGAGGTGGTGGAGGGCAGGGGAAAACACACAATACTGCTTGCAGCAGAAAAAATATATATTGGTTATATATGTTAAAAAGTCTCTCATTTCAACTCTATCTAAACTACTGCTTCAGTTTAAACAAAATCTGTCTAAAAGTATCAAAATCTCTTTTTATTTTTAAATATATATTATTTAAAATAAGTATTTTTGTATTTGAGAGACAAATCCTGTGTTCCTGACTTATCTAGGGGCTGACCTATACTAGAAAGTTATACTGGTATAAATATTTCAGTTGAAGGTATGATTTTTTTAATCAATATGTTTTTAATCAATAGTTATATTATAGTATAGTATAAGCCCTAGTGTGGATGCACTTATGCTAATGTAAACATGCCTTCCCAGACCAAAATAAGCCATACCACTTTTATACCAGTATAACTGCATCCACACCAGGGGAAAGGGAGAGATTGCTACTTTAACTAACTAGTACAGTTCAAGTGGCAAAACTTTCTAATGTAGGCAAGGCCAAAGACTCATTTCTGCAATGCACTTTAGGTGGTCAGGTTCTTTTGTATGGAGCCTCATTGACTTCTGTAGGACTCCATCTGGGACCAGGAGTCTGCCTACAATGAGATCACTGCAGGATCGGGGCCTAAATTAATAAATAAATAAGAATTCAAGATTTGCCCTGAAGAGAATAATGTATAAATCATTAAACACAAAACATAAAATAGCAGAAGTGAACACTTCTTTTATAAGGCCAAAGACGTGGCTATATATCTATCAGGAAGTAAAATTAGAACAATAAAACCAGGCTTAAGTCATCAAATAGGGTGCTAGCAAACCCAACTTGCTCAGCAAAGTTGGCCTTTAACTAAGACTTGGACTAAATTGTAAGAGGTGATTAAATATTGAAACAAATAATTTGGGAATATGCTGATGAAAAAACAGATTGCAATCATTGCTCTGCTCTTCAAGAGGTCATGCTATTTGTTATTTGTATGACTGATGGCTATCCGTGAAATGGTCACAAATCCTGACTGTCTCAGTATTCACTGTTCATTATTCTCCTTTTTAAATGGTTTAGCCACCCAATCAGGGACCAGAAACAAAAGTAAGTTCCAGCAGTGACAGCTTTCTCCTGTAGCCCAGTGGGCCAGCTTACCTCTATTATATTCACTGCTTTGCATTATATTCTGCTTTATTATATTCAGCAGTAATGCAAGGAACCTACAGACTTGTATCCTGTAAGACATTGGCTTCAGCAGTTAGAATGAGACTTGAGGCCTATGAACTTTGGCATAAATAAACTTAGGTAATTCATAAGTTTTGGGGAATAGGAAGTAGAGGTGTAGGAGAATTTTGTCCATAATGACATCAGCCAACCACAGATCATGAACTGACACCAGCTTCTGGAAGGCTTTGGATGGAACATCTGACCACAAGAGTGCTATGGCAATGAATTGATGTATGTGATAATGGGGTGAAATCATAAATACACTAACCTATAGAAGGACACGTTAACATTGGTAAGGAGAGGAAATACATATAAGGAAGAGGGGAGAAACCCCTATTAAATATGCATTAGACATGGTAATGTCAGTGTAACATATTATTAAAAGTGTCATCCCAGGGCAGTAGGGGAGAGAGATGTAGCCCTTGGGAGGGGCCAGAATGATGGCCACTGGTGAAGATGAGGCAGGTGATCGTGATGAGGAAGATAATGGCTAACATTTCAGGTTGTTCTGCAAGGGATGGTGTGAATATGGATGTTCAGATGTACTTTCTGTATTATCTCTAAGGACCTTACTGAGTTAGAGTGTGTGTGACTTTGCAAAATGTATTAATAAATTACTTATTTGTAAATTTAAAAGAGTTCCTGAGTGTTGCACCTGTGCACATTGGAGTTCCCAACTATATAATAATTTTAATAACACTGGGCCTGATCTTGGGACGAGAACCTGTCAACCCTCAAAGAGAAAACTGGGAATTTTTATTCATAATCTATAGATCAGGCTACACTACACTTGAATACCAAATATCAACACTGGTACTTTGTGAATAATCCATAAACACCACAAGTGGACAATTGGCTATCTGTTTAATCTTTCTGAATACTGAATATATTTACAAAAACTAGGATTCATGCATTTATTTCCATTTCAATATATAAACATTAACAGAACACTTCTCCCAGGTGGCTGGATGTCTTTGAAAGCTAATCAAAACTGTAGCCCAACTAAGACAAAAACAGCCGCAGCAAACCAGCAACATTTCTCCACACAAAAGAAGCCAATCAACAAAACAAAAATATCTTCACCTCATTCCCCCATAAAAAAAAGCCAGGACCCCCTTTTAAGACCCTAAATCTCAAACTTCTACATACACACGCGTTCCCAAATAGGTGGGTTTGCAGCGTGTCCCATATCTGGGCTATTTCAGAATAGTGAATTCCAGAGTCCATAGACTCTAAATCCCAAGAACAGCCTGCCAGGGGCTCCACCTTTACACTGAGTTAGATAGAAGTGGAGCACTGATCTCACATGCTATGGCATTGCCACCTAGGGAGAGAGGTGCTCTTTCAGATAGGCAGCTCCAAAGCCATTTAGGGCTTTATAGGTCAGAGACGACCTCTTTACCTCCATTCAGAAACAGAAAAGCAGCTAACTGCATATTCTGGAGCACTGATGTCACATGCTTTTGGTGGAATAGCTCACTTAATGATGGGCCACAGCTGCCTTCTGTAGCAACTTCCATTTCAAAGCTGATTTACAGTGTAACCCTATACCAGTGGTTCTCAAACTTTTCTACTGGTGACCCACACAGCAAGCCTCTGAGTGCGACCCCCCACCCAATAAATTAAAAATACTTTTTTATATATTTAACACCATGATAAATGCTGGAGGTAAAGCAGGGTTTGGGGTGGAGGCTGACAGCTCACGACCCCCAAGGGGTCCTGACCCCAGTTTGAGAACTCCTGCCCTATACAGACCTTTGAAATGACAAAGTCACAGGTGATGGTAGCAAGGCCTGTATTCATGAGAAAGGGCCACAACCTCCTGACCAGATCAAATGGAAACAAGTCAACTTGGGTCACTGCAAGTACAAGAACCTTGTGGAACCCCACATGAGAAAGCTCTCAGTACCTTCTGGGACCTCTCAGCCAGAGAAGAATGAAGTTACCACAAGACAGGATCATCTATTTATTCCCTGTTAGATCAGTAAGCTCCCAAGCCTAGCTGGGGTTGGTCCTGCTTTGAGCGGGGGGTTGGACTAGATGACCTCCTGAGGTCTCTTCCAAACCTAATAGTCTATGATCTTATGATTTCCAATGGCATGACACTCCTAGGATGGATCCCCAGGTGTTTTAGAGCTCCACTTCTCAAATTACATGAGAGGTACCTTTCTGTTTTACCCTCCCACATCAGTGCAATCAGGGGTTGGCTCATCCCCCTGCAGCCAACTAGAGCAGCCAAAGGTCTTACATTAATTGAATCAATCCCCTAGGGGCCAGTTTGTCAGCCCAACATCAATGGGGTTACACAAGGGATGAGTTTGGCTCAATGTGTCTGAATGCTGGAATGTTCTCAAGAGTGAAGCTACATGCATAATAAGTAGATGCTCAATACTGATGGCGTGTGATAATGCATTTTGTTTCTATTGTGTATTTTAATATGGTTTATAAGTCTGCTGTGAAGAAAGTTGAAGCAATAAGCTTGACTGATTGATTGATTGATGCATCATTATTTTTAGGGTCCATTGCACAAACTATTTTGATAGTTGAAGCCCATAAAGTATAATGTCTGTGCTAAAAGTGACACAATGAAGAAGATGCTGCACCTGATTCAATTTGAGCTTTGAGTCATTATTTAGAGCTAGGGGGTTCAGGAGTTGCAAAATACTGCCTCTCTGATTCCCTACTGGTAAGCCAGAAGATAAATGTCTGAAACTAAGGACCCCAGGCACACAATAATAAAAACCTTTTAGAGACTAGACCTGTCCAGTAGTTAAAGGAAACCTATTCCCATTTTCCTGTTGGAAACAAATGGAATGCAGTTTCTCAGTGGCAGATATCAAGCTCTTTATATTTAAACTGCAGCATTTAAAAAAAAATAAAAAAGATACTGCTCAGACAGGACAGGTGAGATGCAGCAAATTCTCTACCCCACCAGTAAAGGGAATGATGGCAACCCCCTAGCTGGGGATTCCTCTGACATGTAGAAGTCCCACACAAGTGTAGAGCCAAATTCCTAATCCACCCACCACACAGCCCAGACCAGAGCAGCCGGAAGGGTCAAAAAGTTGCAGGGGGGGCACCGTGTTCCAGTTATTCTCACCTGGCAGAAGGCATTTGATTCCAGTTGGCACAGATTAAAGCAGTTCCTAGCTTGCTCTGACTTGCATTGCGGCAAGAGCTGGGCTGAGTATCAGGGAGCTGTAAACAAACTTGATGAAGCAAAGAATATGAGGCTGTATTTTGTTAATGAAAAATTTGGGGGGAAGTTTTATGTGTATTTTGTTATTTTGCTTTCTGCAATGTGGTAATTTTGACATTTTAAATTAATAGGGCATATTAAAGTTTCCCATCTTCTTCTGTGTGAATCTTTTACACCATCCCCTTTAGGGATTATTTTTCCCCCCAGTAAATTGTTTTAATCTTTCAGGAACATATTTGAATGGAAGCTCTAGATCTAGATCATTTTTGATACACATCTCAAAAATATGTCATTTGAAAAATACACTTCTCGCTCACATTCCAATGCAATTGCCACCTAAGAACAAAATAATGTTTAACAAATACATCTTCCCAGAAGTACAATGACAGATTATACTGTTAGGAAAAGAGCAACAAGTTAGCTCTGAACACCATTTCATTGGTGGGTAAAATGTTCTCTCTTTCCTCCCCTTTCTAGTGATGGATTGGGCTGCAAAATTTGGAAATTTTTCGAAATTTCAAATCTCCAAAATTCAGTGGTATTTGGCTCCAGATCCAGTTTTGGTTCCAAGCTTCCACATAGCTATGGGTGGGGTGGGGCATATGTACCAAGGTTTTGAGTTCCACTCTATCTCTACTTTTTAAGGGACAGATCTTGCAAAGTGGCTCAGTGCTCTCAGTTCCTGCTGACTGTAACAGGGATTGGGTTCTAAATCTTCCCAAACAACTTCTAAATTACCTGGTAAATTTCTGGATTGGTTTTAGTTTGGCAGCTGAAGTTCCAATCTGAACGATCTTGTTTATGCAGCTAACCCAAAAGCTGCACTAGAAATTAAAAAGCCTCCAGGAAATTCCCCCTTGGAGTCTAATTATATTTCAGCAGTTTCCAGCCTGAGTTCTGGAAATTATGGGACTGGGAGAACAGGGAGCTTATTTAATATTCACCTGGGGACACCCTTTTGGTGCTGGCATAGACCTCACAGGTGAAATGTGGCTGTGGATCAGAGAATCTTCTCCTCTAGAACCAATGTGGTTAAGTAACCTACACAGAGCATTTACACAGGGTGTGGTCAGCGCAGGAGCAGATCGTCAGTTCCCACATCCCATAGCTTGTCCATGCTGACCCATATACTGCTGTGTAGAGGTTTCATGCAGAGTGGAGCTCTGCACCATGCAGGAGAGTGCATGCCTCCTAGATGGTCCAATCCCTTCTGCAGTGTAACTACTGCCCTGGGGCCACACATAGCCTGTCGAGGAATGGTTGCATTTTCCATTGCAAAATAATATAATTGCACCAGCACACTCTGTAGATCTGCAATTCTAACGAAGAATAACAAAATAATTGTACACTGAAATCGACTATTGCTATAAGGGGGCATATTCTAAGCTTGTTCCTTGCTCTGTACTCCCATTAAGACTCACTTTTGCAGAATCAAGGTAAGAGAGGAGCATAAAAAATGCATTTTGATCCAAATTCATTCCTGAAGTAACACCACTGGGTTCAGTAGAGAAACTCGAGGGATGAAAGTGTCTCTTCTGTCCGAAATAGGACACATATTGATATATATGATACATGAAAATACAAATATTTTGCAGGGGTACATTTTTCTAAGAGAAAAAATATCTGGAAAAAATCTGTGATAAGACAAAATGCAATACAATGCAATACAAACAAAGAAAGCTGTTACCCTACTGGAAATAAGAGACAAAGCTGTTTTGCTACCTATAAATTACACCAGAGGCCACCTTTGAGTTATACAGAGTGAACATGGTAGAAGGATTACATCTAAAACTGTGGCATTCTAATGCAGAACTAGATATTCTTTATTTTGGTGAGGTGGCTACACACAGCGCACCAGGTCTTACATTTCTTTCTGATTGCCATATGCAGAATTTTAAAAAAGAAAAAGACCCACTCACTTGCTGTGTCTCATCCTTGAAAAATGATCATGAGGTCAAAACTCGCCATCCCTACTCAGGAAAAACTCACACTTGAGTAAGGACTGAGGAAAAACTTAGCAAACCTTTATTCACAGGAGCAATCCTTATTCATGCAAATACTTCCAGTAATTCTAATAGGATTATTCATATGAGTCAAAACTATGGAACGGATTCTCCTCTCATTTTTATTGGTATAAATGAACAGTAATATCACTGAAGTCAGTGGAGTTACACTGCAGTGTAGATGAGAGGAGAAGAAAGCAAGGCACTATTTGCAAGCTCAAGGTTTGCTGAACTGAAATCTGACTAGGGACTGCAGGAACTGGTCCATAATGAAGAACCAGAATAAACGGCAAACAACTTTTAAGCAAGAACTCTATGAATGTGTGTCATCAGTGAAGCCAGCATCTAAATGGCATGACTCATCATGCCTTACTTAGTTCTTGATATAACACAACACTTTGGTACCACTGTCACAGCAGGCATCACCAGGGGACACTGTTACATATAGTCTTACAAGTACTTTTTCTTAGCATGTGAGCAAGACTGTGTTGTTAAAAGATATTACTTCACCCACCTTGTCTCTCTAACTGAAATTGGTCCAATAAAATATATTACCTCGCCCACCTTGTCTCCCTAATGTCCTGGGACCAACATGGCTACAACTCTGCAGACAATGCTGTGTTGTCGTTAGTTTTCAGTTATGCAGAGTTTTGGAGAGAGTTTTTGGAGAGAGGGAGCTTGCACTCTGCTTGTTCTTTGATTAGCGTCAATTCTTGAGGCAGAGTTGCTCCCTGGGAATTGGGCATTGGTGTTGGACTAAGATTCCTGGGAAAATGTGGTTGCCCTGCATGCTGTTTAACCATCTAATTTCAAGACTGGTGTAAATTTAAAAAGCTGCATTGAGAATATACCCAGACTCCACATCAGATCGTGTTCAGAAAACACGCAAACTAATTGACTTTGACTTTGAGATACATATTCTCAAGGAAGCCCATTAAATATTTAGTATTCTTTCTTCAGTCCTTATTTACCAAGTTAGTTTTTCTGTATCTATGGAAATTGTATATGTCATGCTTTGCATTTATACGTATACACAATATCAAATGACCAAATAATGTTGAAGAAAGGTTAAAGTGTATGACCTATTGAACACTAACTTGCAACTGTTATTGCATTAGATAGGTTTTCCTTTAAGGAAAATAACTGACCTTTGAACCTCTAGACCGTCAAATCTGTCTTTCATCTTCTGGCTCATACTTACAAAATCTTCATAGGAAGAACGGCCCTGAACAGACCTAATACTTGAACTGCTTCACCCTTATGACCAGGGCACATTAAACTTTCTGAATATACACTGTCCTTTATGATCCATATGTGAAAGCAAAGTTACATTTGCTATAAACAGCTACATACACTGCGTTCTCCTATACAGGTTTGTATGATGCGAAATCTCAACACCATGACTAATCCTTAATGCCTTGCCATTTTCTACCACTATCACTGTCACCATCCTAAAAATAATTGAGATCTTGTGTGCACAAAAGTAGAGCTAGGAATTTTAGAGTAGTGGATCTGACATGAGCCCATGACTACAATATCTTATATAAATGTAAACTACCTGCCGGACTGTATGTCAAAGTAGTAGCGAATATCCTTTTCATATCAAGTGTCTCCTGCTTGGAAAATAAATGGCGCAAATTAGCTTTGGGCTTTTAGGTAGCAGCAGGAGACCATTATCCTGTGAATACATTCTTTTTCACTGACATTATCTCTTAATTATTGCCCATCTTGGACTAAATTAGCATCTATCATTGTAGGCAAATGCTACACTTATTCTCAGTTCTGGTATTTGTGATTTCTTTCACTATAACTTCATTTTTAGTATGTTTCTATTTAGGTTCAATTTGCCTGATATCTGTCTATCTATCTAGACTACAACATTTCACTGCAAACAACTGAACCTGCCAAAAGGCAGTATCCCCTTCCTCTTGTATACCATGATCTTCCCCATTTCTGTCCTTCCCTGGTCTGTTGTTCCATTGTGGAGAAGAAAAAGAATAGGCTTGTGGTTAAGGCATTGTATTGAGGACTCTGCAGATCCAGGGTCAGACCCCACCACCACCTCAGACTTCCTGTGTGATCATGAACAAGACATTCAGTCTCTCTGGGCCAGACTGTGAACCCTTTATACTCACTGGTGAGCACTTGCTCATGCAAGTGGACCCCTTGACTTTAGTGTGCGAGGTTCACCATCTGTGCGTCAGTGTCCCCTCTATAAACTGGGGGTAATATTTCTTACTTTCTCCCATCCTTTGCCTGGTCTGTCTGTTTAAACTGTAAGCTTTTTAGGGCAATGGACCAAGCCCTGTGCTGGGTTCAATTGGGCTATGCAAATTTACAGCTGAGGGTCTGGCCCAATGATAGAATCAAATACAAAACCTTTCCTAGTTTTCCTTTGAATATGGGTTTTAGTGAATATCTAAACAATATTCAAAATCACCATTAACCCAATATGGTCATTTTCCCCCACTGGATCTACACTTGAAACCATAAGCCCGTGACCCGCTCCCATCACCCTGTTGCCCTATAACCAGCCCCACAATCCCACTTACTTGATGTCATCTTCAGGACAAGGCCTGTAGGCCTGAAGCTCCCTTTTTACTTCTCACAGCTTCAGTGAATGGGTGGCTGGGACTTACAGGGCTCTCCAGGGACAGCTGTTTGGCCTGTAACTCCTTGGGTGTGGCAAGGAATGTCTGTTCCCATACCATTCAGTCATGACAGCAGTGAAATCCAGAAGGATTCTCTAGGCCTGCTGCTGCTGTTGATTCGTTTGAAGACATCAGCATCCTGTTCATCAGAAGTACATAATCTAGCGGGTGAGAAGGTGTCCTCTTAGACCCATCAGTAAGTCTTGGTGACCAGGGAGCATTAGAAGCAAAATAAACCATCTTACACCTCCCCTTGCTAGGAAGCTTTGCCCCTACCTCCCAGGCAAGGTCCAGCCACAAAGATACCTGAGTTCAGACTGAACTGTTGCAGTTTGCTATCTCTGGGGCTGAAGATGAAAACAATGCAGAAGCTCTAGATTGTGCAACCTATGACAGCCTGCCTCCTTCGAGCACTTCACTTCTGGTCCCTCCACTTGCTCCCAATCTGCTAGCATTGCCAATTCAGACCCTCAGTCTTGATCTTCAAAGCAATTAACAGGCCAGGATCCAGTTACATCGGTGACTGCATCTCACCCATGAACCACAAGGACAAATGCACTCCCCTGGACTATCCTCAGAGTGTCCACGATAGAGCACATGACAGCCAGAGACAAACTGTTCTCAGTCACAAGGATTTGGGTGTGGAATGAACTTCCAGAGGTGGTTTGATCAATCCAACCTTACTACTTCATCTTTTATAAAGCTTTTCCATTATAACTAGAATTATATGTACACCTCAAGCAAAACCACCTACAACCAATAAAGGGAGAAGAGCAGAACTCCCCATTAAATTCATATGGACTTTGCTGGGTAGATTTGATTTGCCTGAGAAAAACTGATTTGCCTGAGAAGCAACTATATGGTGATGGGTGCTGTAGAAAACCCTAAGAGTAGCCAGACTCTGATGTGCCCCTTTGGACAATCCTCACCAGCTTTCAGGTTTCATTATGAAATCTCTAATAAATAGCACAGGCTAAGGTCAAGGATGGTGTAGGCAGGCACTGTGCTACCTTTCCCACATAGCTCTTCCAATTCCTATCCATTCTGACCTCCAGCACCCGCGCTGTTCCATTCCTGGGCCTCTCTTGAGCAGATACTGTTGACTATACAGCATCGTGCTGTGGACAAATGTCTATTAGGGACCATCAAGCCCATTTTTATTTGTGAGTGACCTAATCAAGATGTGATCCTAGATCTTCAAGAACAGTGCATTAACCCAGAGGGGCAGCTTCCCCTACCACCCCACTCCCTTTTTAAATTAGCATTAACAAAAATAAAGGCAAAAAACCCCAACACCTAACCCCTATGTTAATATGCTCTGAAAGGTCAGAAGCAGGACTGCTAAAAACCAGAAGATACAGGGTCCACTGGTTGTGTCTCGGTATTAGAACCCCTAAGATATGGAAAACCATCAACTGTTTAAAACGGACTACAATGCCTGGTCACAATGGAGCAGATAAAAAAAGAAAGATGAAGCTTTAACTTTACCTTTTTGGCTTTTGTTAGCTCGAGCCGTATCCTGGCGGAGCTGCATTTAATATGCTATATACTCAAGATGTTTCTTTTCTTTTCTTTTCTTTTTTTTTTTTTTTTTGATGTGTGGTGAATATCCAGCATGTAATTGAAAAAAGGAAAGGGAGCTGCTTGTTTGCTGCCTGATCTAGGAATGATTAAAGGTAGAAGTTTTTCAGGCATTACTGACAGAAAGGGTATAGTTAAAGCTGCTTTAAAAAAGAGAGCCTTCATAAAGAGCCAGTACTCAAGCCACTATTAAAAGCATCATGCTTGTTAAAACCTGTAAAAAGGCAGGAAATCAGTGAGTGAAATGCAGCTTCTTCACCAATTACTGAAAGGAGTGTACACCTTAAAGCACTCTTTGAATTGTGTCATACTAGCCTCTGTCTCTCTCCCTCTCCCCATCCCCTCACCCTGTGTCTCCCTCTCTCTCTTTCTCGTGCCAGGCCATTCAATGGGTACATTAGTGATGGGGAGTTGGGGGAGAACAGGTTTACAATGCTACACCAAGTTCACTTCTCGCTTGTTGTTTGCGACCCATTTACAGCTGAATGACTCTGTGCAGAGACAGCTCTAAATGACTCTCTCCACCTCTTCACCAAGCCACTTGTTTTTGTCCTTTCTTTCTCTTTTTTAAATCCAAAGAAAATAATTGATAAACTGAACGCCGTCCACCTTAAAGGCAAATGCATATCCACCTGGTTAAAATTCCTCCTCTTTCTTTTCTCCATCTCCCTATATCCATTTTGCTCGGCGCTGTTTAAACAATACTTCATCAAACGCAGCCCGAAGCAAATAAAAAGCACAGGAGAGTAAATAAACAGTAAAAAAAAAAAAATCACAGGCTGGAGGGTAAGTACTTTTATTCCTGTACTTTCGTTGCCTGGGGAATTATTATTCCATTGCTGGTTTCCTGAGGGGGGGGGGGTGAAAGGAGAGCCATGTTATTCACAAAATGGATTGCTCCTCTCACTGCTTTTCACTCCTGTGGGTTCTCAAGAGTCCACTGATTACAACAAAGTGTGGCCATCTATTCCGTCTTATTGACAAAGGTCCTTAATTACTGCTGCACCAGTAATACCTGCTATTAAATTCTGCTAAACAGAGGCTGCAAATTAGCTGCAGATCTCGGTAACCTTTTGTGTGTAATTACAGGCAGTGGGATTGACGCTGAGGCTATATAACTGACCCAAGTCATAGCAATAGGAAACCTTTGTTTATCACCTGCGGTGGGGGCCAAAATGTGAAATTAAAAGCTCTCCATCAGCTGAAGGCCTTCAAAAGCCCAGGAAAGCAACAGGCAAAAAAACAAACTGTTCTATATTTATAACCGTCTTCTTCAACTGCTGTTTAAACTCACAGCTCATTAACCTGGTACGCTGTTGTAATGTACAAGCCATGCAAAGTTTAAAATGGCAAAAATTTAGGTTGCCTTTTTGAGGCATTCTATATTTCATGAAGGCCTTTAACCTGCATTTAAGAACCTGTTTGATGCAATTGCTGACTATAAATAGCCGTCAGTATAAAAAATGCATGAACTTTTAACATTTGTCTTCAGGAGCCCCTTTTTAATATAAGAATTCTTTGCTATTCTATTCAGATTCTTATACTGCGCCCATCACCAGGCTACAAGAGTGCTTTCCAATTGTGCAATAAGGGCTCGATCCTGCCAGGCATTGAGCACTCTGGCCCCAATCAAGCAAACACTTAACTTTAAACATGAGAGGTGTCCCACTGACTGCAGCAGGATTCACATCAAGGTTGCAGTTTCAGGCCAGCCTGCTTAGCACCTTGCAGGATTAAGCCCCAGGCAATGCCACTAACATCCGTTATGTGTGGTTCCTAAGGGCTGCACTATCGTAAGCTCTATAGAGAGAGGAACAAAACTCTCCAATTTCTTGCATTAGGTAATGTTCATCATATTGGACTGAATTCTAACAAGCCCTTACTCAGCTGCATGTAAGGGAGGAGCATGCAAGGAGCCTTCTTAACATTCACGCACACCTTATGCAAAGGCCTGTCTAATAGGTAGACCCTGCACCCCTGTGACACAGTGACTTATGTGAGGGGACTAAAATACAGGGAGTATAATGCATCTTCCAAAGAACTATAGCAATGGGCACTTTGTCATTGCATTCCTCCATTTCAGATCCTTGTTTTCATCATATAATATTACATAATGATGATGATTACACTGCTAATAAAACACACACAAGAGGAGTTCTGAAAGCAAACACTGGTTTTGATTTTAAAGTTAAGTTGCTAAAATCATATGATATGGGTTACAACAGAGTAGACATAAACTCTAGTAATCCCAATGAATCTTCAAGGCTAAAGTACCCAAATCAGGTGAGTAACTTCTCTAGTGATGTGTCTATTAGAGAGAATTCAGTTACACAAATTCATAGAATAGATACACAGCATCTGTTCCTAGACACACAGGGCCAAGTAACTCTTTTTGAAATCATTGGGAGCTGCATGGGCATCTCCAACTGCAGAATTTGGCCAAATATACTTTTTTAAAACTACTTCATGGGAGGATGTTATCAGATTAAAAGGATCTGATGGGAAGATAACGATCTTATCAGCTTGGAAGGAGAGGATGGATTTCAAGTCCATTTCATAAAGAGGCCTAGGATAAATTTGGAGGTTGCAGATTTCTAGTGATGAGGCCAACTGGAAAGATTTAAAAGGGAGTATTGTATTATAATGGCTTATATTGTAATGGCTCTCCTGCTACCTTCTCCTATAAGCATCAATTGCCCCTGGCAGCCTATGTTTATCTACTGCTCTTGCAAGCTTTCTTAGGCAGAAGCATTTACAGGAGTTGCAAATGCACCATATGTTGTAATGATGGTCACTCTGAGATATGGTAACACCCTGTTAAATAGAAATATCTGATGACTATGTTCCTGTATAATGCCTCTTCAAACAAAAGTTAACCATTGTAAGGATTATTTTGTTTCTGATATTTACATGCCAAGGATTTGTAAACTTGTTAAAACTTCCTAAATAAATATTTTTTTTAAAAAATGCATCATAATCAAACCTACAGGGTGAAATCCTGTCCCCACTGAAGTCAATAACAAAACTCTCATTGACTTAAATAGGGCCAGAGTCTCCAATCCTCAAGTCAGGTTGAGTTCTGTTTGATGCAGGATCTGAAGGAGAGGACTAATGGTACTTCTGCGTTCCCCTAATTCTTGGAGCCAGCTAGATAATGTAAGAAAGTATCTAATATATGTCTTTAGAAATTACAGGATTTTACAAGCCATTCTATTTTTCCAGCCATTATTCCTAGAACTTCTGGTGTCTAAAATGCATTATACTTACTGTACTAGGTGTCATTGACTCTAGTGGGAGTCAGCTCAAACGCAATGCTGGCAATCTAGCTTTTACTTATTGTACACATTTGCCCTCAAAACAGCACTCATGTGGAACTTGAATGGTTATGTAGGCCTTGTTCTGGACCTCTGCACTTGAGTGAATTTAATTGTTAGAGAACCTCTTCTAGGCCTCGATCCAGCAAAGTGCTAAACACTCCACCCCTGATTGTTCAACACCTTGCAGAATTGAGCCCATATAAAGCACTCAATAACTGCATGGTACTATATAAGATTACATAGCGTTTGTGAAAGAGGAGGGATGTGTATAAGATAAACAGGACTTAGGCCCAGAGGTGCTGGAACTAGGGGTGTTGGGCAGCATCCCCTGGCTTGAAATAATAATAACAACCAAATACGTGGTTTCCACTTTCAGCACACCCACTGTAAAAATTGTTCCAGCACCCCTGCTTAGCCTCAGTCTTGACTCAGACAAAAGTTCCACTGACTGTTCTTCTGATGACGTTCACTGACTGTAATGGGAGTTTTGCCTGAGTAAGGACTGAAGGATTTGACTCAATCATTATGCAATGGAAAAATCTAATCGCTGACAAAATTCAGAACTCATAAGCCAATAGTTTAAAAAAATCCCTGTGACATGTGTGCTTAATGGTTAGCAAATGAAATGAAGTTGTATTTGAAATCTGCATTTCTCAAGGTGTTGAAGGCTCTGGCTTTGACAACATGACTCACAAATATACCTGATGCCTGTAGATAGACAGTGGAACCCCAAACCTTGGTGTGCATTCTAGGCTGCTGGGTATTTATTGAGGGTTTAGGAAAATAGGAATTGCCAGAATGGATCAGACCCAAGGTCCATCTAGTCCAATATCGTGTCTCTGACAGTGGCCAAAACCACTAATACAATACAATACTAATACATAATACAATAGAGTCCCAGGCAAGTATTTTAAAGAATGGAAATAGTTAGAGATCATTTTAAACACTGAAGATTAATAGCCCATCCAAACTTTTTGTTCTCATTAATTATGATGAGACTAGATCAGGGAATTGAGGCTTGACTTGCCCACTTGATCCAGCACACACCTAAGCGTATGTATAAGTTACCTAGGTGCTTAAGTGTTTTCAGCCCTCAATAGAAATGTAACCTGACAGGGTGGTAATAGATAGGGTTTTTTAAAAAATTATAATACGAGATAAAAAACAAACAAAGCTTCTTTCTCCAAATTTCTGTTTGTTTTCCATTATCAAATATATATTTACACAATGGAGCAAACCCATCTGCTTTACTCATGTGATCGTCCCTTGGAAGTGACTTGTACTATAACTCTGCTAATCGAAGGAAAGAGCAATATCAAAAACTGTGTTGTCAATGCTCCGTATTGTATTGTGAGTCTCATGACATTTAGGAGTTTTCTAAAGCCTGAGCTCTTGGAATCTTTACAGTATGTGAGAATCTCAGCTGTCATTTTTTTCTTGCTTTCATAGTTGTGGAGAAAACCTTGACAATCTGACCCAAGTGCACCCTAAAGGCTTAAAAACCCAAAGGCAAATAAAAAGAACCCAACTTTTACTATTTTTTTTAAATCTCATGGTTTTCAAGTCAATCCCATTATCTGGGGGTGGGGATTGATGATTTTTTAATACCTGAGGTTTGCAATATTGAAAAATGTGTGAGACATCAATATACATATAAGGATTTTAAAGATCTATTATGCTATTATCTCTCTTACAATTTGAGAACTAGTATGTGGCAGTGTTCCCTCTACAGACAGCTGCACCCGTTGCTAAAAGAGGTCACAAATACCAATCAGACTTTCCATTCTTTAAAATACTTGCCTGGGACTCTATTGTATTATTTGAGAAACATAACTAGGTAATAAACTTGAGAACTATGACTAGGTAATAAACCACTGAATAATAATGCAAACACAAATGAGGGTGGAGTTAATATTGCGTATGTTAAAACTCTTCATTTCCTGATTTCAAAATGCATCATTTTGCAACCTTAACTATCTTTTAGCATAATTGATTCTATCATATAATGAATTTCTGTTACATCATAAAATCAACATTAAACTAGAATGGCACTTGCATTGTTTTCTGATAAGTCTTTAAGAAAATTCTCCATATCTCAAAGGTAGCATCAGCGCCATATTATCTGGCAGTTGCTATAGTAACAGTTACTTGTGTAATTTGCTCGTGACTAAGTTAAGCCCACCCTAGGTAGCCTTAACTTGCCTATTCACTTGACATGTTTAAAGAGGTTTCCTTTAACAGATCTGTATCTTTTGCCTGCTGGCAGCAGGGATCTTTTCTTGTTCAGGTGACTTTTTATCCTTTGTTTTAGGTTGCTCACTTGGGGCCAGATCCAAAATTCAGAGACATCAAAGGAAAGAATCCCATTGGCTTTAATGATGTTTGGATCAGTCCCTAAATCCCATACTGATTTTTCCCAGGGGAAAACACTTGTCCCTTCAACAAGTCCTTCTCTTGGAAAGGAACAATGTCAATCATTTTTAAAGAGCATCAGCTCCTGCAAGAACAGCAGCTCCTGATTCATTAATTATATGTGGATGGGTGGGTGGTTGGATGGTGTTGGAAATCATTTCCGTAAGAAGTTTATTAAGGTTTAGCACAACTCAGTTTCCACACAAGCATTCCTTTATTAGTTCAAAGGCAAATATGGCATAGGTTACAGCCAAAATACAAATATAAGCATTACACACCTATACTCCATTCTCTAGCAACAATGTAGTTATAAGCAATAGCTGAATACTCACTGGATCAGGCCCAAAAGACACCTTCCCATCATGGCATGGCTCCAGAGGGGAAAAGAAAAGCTCAGACAAAGAAACTCCTACAGAACCTTGCTTTTTATACACTATAATAAACAAGTGATGTCATTGCTGTTGTTGCACCTTAGCTAATGTCAGCTGAAGGAGTCTAGGGGCTGCACTCTACTCTCTTCAAGGTTTTTCCCCCTATCTCACGTTAGTCCAGTAGTTGGGGAAAAATACGGCAAACGTTTCTAACCAATTATTGACTGCACCTGGTGTACAATTAACCGTGTTTCCTTTATTTCTATTGTTTAGCCCAAACCTTAAATAAGACAACTCTGGTATGTCCAGGGTCCCTGCAAGTTTAACACAAACAACTTTTCTTTCTCATGATTTCATTCTTTTCAATCACATGCTGTGGATTTATCACTCATGTTAACATCAAAACGCAATTTAAAACCATAGTTAATTCAGGCCTAATGAGGGCCTATATCCTGATTAGATAGATAGATAAGAAGATGGAAAAGTATTGCCCTTATTTTCAAATCTTTTTTAAATGTTTTGTCAAAAAATGGATAAGATATTTGCTTTTGCTGATGCCCAATGGATAATCACTAAAACTGAAGCAAATGTTATATTTTTCCTACAATGTTTTAATATTATGTTTTTACCATAGAGCACACACCTGGCAAAACCCCTGATCAATTCTTATGGTTTTACTGTAAGTCGAAACTACTAAACTATTTCCTAACATCTAAGGAATTCACTGCTGTCGATCTCTCATTAACTAGGTGATATAGAATGGGCTGCTTGCATGGGGAACAAAATGCACAGACACAATCATTAAAGAGCATTCTCAAAACCTATTATTCCTTAGAGGCATTGCAGCAATCCCTGCTCACATCGGTTTTTAAGGCATTGTGCACCACATTCTGATGCCTCACATTCTGTAGGACCCTTACTCCTCATTGTCAGTGTAAGCAAGAGCATCAGAATCTAGCCCTTGGTGAATGTGTGTTCTACTAACATTACTGAATGCACCTTAAAAATGTTGAAATGTAATTGTGGGTTTCAAGACCAGGCCTTTCCCCTTCCCCCCCTCCTGTTAGCTTGAAAAGCACTGAAGCCCCAACAGACTCTGTAAAAATATATGGCACTCTACAGCTCAGATGGCCAACATGAGCATTTTCTAAATTGCTTGCCTATCAAAATCATATTTGGAATTGTGGTTTGTAAGTATGTGCAAAATTTACATTAAAAAAATGCAGCATGGCATCGAGAAAGAGTTACTACAACTGTGCTAAAACACTGTAATGTGGCAAAAGGGCCTCCGAGGATTCCTTTTATTGCTCTAAAGACTCCCATTTTGAAGTGCCGGTGGTATGATGGCAGAAAGCCTATAATTAAATATTTAAATCACCATAACAATATATTTAAAGGGAAAGAACTTCAAGGAGCCTCTTTGGAAATCCAGTCCTTTTTGGGAACATTATACGTTTTACTGATGTTATTTAAAAATAAAAAGATAGTCTAAATAGTATATTTCCCTAAATATAATAAGCACTGGATGAGAATAGTTTTTGCTGTAAAATATGAAAGTGCAATGCATTTTCTGATTATAGCCAGGTTTTCTATTTGCCAGTTTAATCCTCCAGAATTCAGCTGTTCTCTGTTCATTCCTTTTACATCATCTTTAGCTAATCTGTCAAACATTTTAGACAGCCAAACCAATTTTCAGATTGTTCAGGACTTTGCCACAAGCACCATATGCTGTTAATAAGATTTTCATTTGGAATGATGCCATGTCGTCCATGTTTTCTGTTGTATATAAAGACTGAGATTTAATGGCTTCAGGTTTTGTTTAATGTTAACATCAACAATAAAAAAAAAATAGGAGGTTCTCAAACACCAAGCCCTATAGTGAAATGCACTAGTGACAGCCATTTGCAAGGTTAATGTTGTGGAAAACAACATCCATCTTTGAAACAGTTTCATTAGCCCCATCTAGCTGACCTCTCCACATAATGTTGTCAAATGTGACACGCATCAGATTATTGGGAATATGGAGATCAATAAATATGCAACACCAGCGCTTAGAACGCTCCTGGCATCATAGCCGTACAAATGCCATCTAACATTCCAAAGAGTAGCTGTCATCTGTCAAATCTACTAGCAAATAGACAGGCTTAAGGGGAAAGCTATCAATAATAGTAAAATATATGAGTAAAGATGAAATAGACAGGGAGTACAAAGTCAAGGTTCTGGTGCATTAAGGTTCCATATAAAAAACACCAGATAAACACTTTAAAACAATGAATTTCCTTATTTGTTGAATTAAAAGTAAATCCCTCTCATATGACAATATCTGCTAACGATGCCTATTTTACATACATTATCTTTTATTGTTGCCAATGTTTTACAGTTTCTCTAGGACTATTCCTGGGTACTGATTCCCCATCTTGTGAGAAGCAATGCCCCTCCTGCAAGGTATGGAGTGCCAAAATAAGTCGTCTCATTTGAAAAAAAAAAATAAAAAGAATATCCCAGCAGCAGCCACTGAAGTCAGCACTTTTCAGGATTTGGCTCTGGGTTGGGTGTGGTATACTGCTTTTTGAAAGGATACAAAGCCAAGACCTGGTAACCCTTTCTGAATGGTTACGTTAGCAGTATGTATAGTCTTGCTATTAAGAGTTAACTTGTGTAAAACCAAACTGATACCCATTACTCTTTTAGGTGTTTTTAGTTTCAAATGCATGCTATTCATGTAGATTTCTACAGATTTACTTACTGACCCTGAAGAAGGGTACAACTCAATAGCAGGTGGAAACATCAACATGAATAAAGGGGACACCATCATAGGGCCTAATCACATCAGCCACAATATCAGAGGCTCGTTCACCTGCACATCTACCAATGTGATATATGCCATCATGTGCCAGCAATGCCCCTCTGCCAGGTACATTGGTCAAACTGGACAGTTTCTATGTAAAAGAATAAATGGACACAAATCAAACATCAAGAACTATTCAAAAACCAGTCGGAGAACACTTCAATCTCTCTGGTCACTCGATTACAGACCTAAAAGTGGCAATACTTCAACAAAAAAACTTCAAAAACAGACTACAACGAGAGACTGCTGAATTGGAATTAATTTGAAAAGTGGATACAATTAATTTAGGCTTGAATAGAGACTGGGAGTGGATGGGTCATTACACAAAGTAAAACTATTTCCCCATGTTTATCCCCTCCCCCCCCCCCACTCCCCACTGTTCCTCAGACGTTCTTGTCAACTGCTGGAAATGGCCCACCTTGATTATCACTACAAAAGGTTCTCCCTTTTCCTCCCCCCACCCCCCGCTCTCCTGCTGGTAATAGCTCACCTTACCTGATCACTCTCATTACAGTGTTGATGGTAACACCCATTGTTTCATGTTCTCTGTGTACATAAATCTCCCCACTGTATTTTCCACTGAATGCATCCGATGAAGTGAGCTGTAGCTCACGAAAGCTTATGCTCAAATAAATTGGTTAATCTCTAAGGTGCCACAAGTACTCCTTTTCTTTTTGCGAATACAGACTAACACGGCTGCTACTCTGAAACCCATGAATAAAGTTGAGGCTTTAAAGAATGCACTTCTGTTTAGATCCACATTGCTTTGGGTATAGATAAATGGTACATAAAATAATCAAACTCAGGGCTCAATCATTGACTTAAAAGGGAGAGAAGTGCACTCAGCACCTGGCAGGATTAGGCACCATGTAATTTATATGTAGAGGGGAAGATAAACCACAGAAATTCCACCTAGCAAGGCCCTATCTAACTATTCAGTGACTTTGTAACTAGCAAATGTACTTCCCCCTCTTTTAAATGTCTGTACGCTGCTTTCATTGTTGTTTGCTAAATATAGTGCAATTCATTATTAAACTTGGGTTCCCAGCTCTCCACCCTCCCCCAGTGAAGGAATTTGACAAATAAACCACTGATCCAAATCATTTTCTGAATGAGAGCACTGCAAACTCGAACCAATGACTTGAATCTAGTAGTACTTAGTGCTACAAGGGATATTTCTGTAAACAACTTCTTAGGCTAAAATATATATTAAAGAGTACATGTTTGTTTGAATATATGTTGTCCAATTAAAGCTGATGGCAAATTGGTTTCTTTCCTTATATGTTTTTAAAAATGTTGTTCATTTTGTGGAAAAAAGAGAACGAACAGGAAACAAAGGTATTTTTGAAGTATACAGTTATAAGGTACTTGGCTGGTAATTTGCAACCATGGTACACAACATACCTTTTAGCAAGGCTATTTATTTCTCAGGCAGAATGCTACAGTACTTACGATAAAGGCCTCTGTTGGACCTCTTCATCAATAGCAAACCTTTAAGCACAGCACATCTCATAAATAGGAGTTCCACTAACACAGACTTCAAAAGGATAGAACCTGATAATTCAAAAATAGAGCTATATTAAGTGTTCCAGCAGTCCATCCATAAAAGCAGTCTTATATTCCAAATGCCTCCTCTGTGCAGCATGACAGTCTATTAGAATAATAGCAGGGGAAAGCATAATTACAAGTAATCATTGGCTGGAAAGGAGCTAGTTGTTTTTGTACAGTAAAATGCCTTACAGAATCTGCCAGAAAATGCGACACTACTTTTAACAGCGAGGGCAGGTAACCATAGAAAATAATCATAGCGCAAACCCTGAAC
Source organism: Lepidochelys olivacea (assembly GCF_965140295.1). Classification (NCBI taxonomy): domain Eukaryota; kingdom Metazoa; phylum Chordata; order Testudines; family Cheloniidae; genus Lepidochelys; species Lepidochelys olivacea. The sequence continues at coordinate 106,324,390 of NC_140417.1, forward strand.
GATTTGTTTTTATTTATTAAAAACCTTTTGCACATTTTAATGTTCTCCCAGTGAAATAAACTTAATTTGCTACCACATTTTCCTTTAGATCTGATTATTACATAATTGCTGTTTACGAACAATCATGTTCTGTACATATGTCGGTCAAGTAGTAATGTTCGTCTTAGCTGGTATATCAGGTTTATTCGGTAAGACATATGAGTCAATGATTTGCCCACTTGCCAATATGTTTTGTCCACAGAATATTCTAAGAGAAACAGAGCCTATTTTAGGCATCAGTTTTTGAATATGCAAATAAGTGTCTCCTGCAGACAAGAAAGATAGATCAAATGGTCATATGTGAGAGTGAACTCCACAAAGGATCCAGTTCTGCCTTCAGGCTCACAGGTATGGTCGTGTGCCCATGTTTCTGACAACAGGGAAGGGCCCCCAGATTGTAGACAGTTTTTATTTACATTTAGCAGAGCTACAGGACTGAAAGCACCAGTCTTTTCTTGACTCTGTTCTTCCCCCTTTCCTACCTCATTTATTCTCCCAGTTTTAAGATGTGCAAATTGGCCCCGACCCTGCACCACTGAAGTCACTGGGAGTTTTGCTATTGGCCTCAGCTGGAGTAGGATTAAGCCCATTCCTGTCTAGGTACTGGTCCACAACAGTGCAGGCAATTACCAGGAGATAACCTGTTCAGGTACAACACTGGACTCATCAAACCCATTTCAATCTCCAGTTCCATTCTAAAGGAGCCCATTGCAGATCATGAACCAAAGAAATGCACAACTGAATTGTGATCCTATCTTAAAACTGTGCCCATCACTGGTATCTAAAGCATCTGTATGAAGCCATGGAAAATAAAGGTCTAAACCCTAAAACTGAGGATAGCTTTCCAAATTCTGGCCAACAAAGGATATATAAGGAGATTCTCTGCGCCCACAAGTACACTCAAGCATTGGGCATGTTTCCAGAAATCTTCAGATAGCTTTTGCCATGCTTAAGGATCCACTAAGTCAGACCCCGTCTGACAACAAGAATTACTACACACCCCAGGAGGGGGGACCAAAGCCTAAGCCCTCCCGAGTCCCGCAACCCCAGCCAAGAGGGCCAGAGCCTAAGCCTGAGTCCTACCGCCTGGGCAGGAGGACCAAAGCCAAAGCCCAAGGGCTTCAGCCCCAGTTGGAGGCCTGTAACCTGAGCCCTGCTACCCAGGGCTGAAGCCCTTGGGCTTTGGCTTCAGCTTCGGCCCCGGGCAGTGGGGCTTGGGCTTGGGCTTCGGTCCTGGGCCCCAGCAAGTCTAACGCCAGCCCAGGCGACCCCATTAAAAAGGGGTCCCAACCCACTTTGGGGTCCCGACCCACAGTTTGAGAACCTCTGCATTAAGTTCTTTTCAGTGCTCATGCTCACAGCCCTTATTGAGCTCAGTACAAGTCCTAGGTTTCAGAGTAACAGCCATGTTAGTCTGTATTCGCAAAAAGAAAAGGAGTACTTGTGGCACCTTAGAGACTAACCAATTTATCTGAGCATGAGCTTTCATAAGCTACAGCTCACTTCATCGGATGCATACCATGGAAACTGCAGCAGACTTTATATACACACAGAGATCATGAAACAATACCTCCTCCCACCCCACGCTCCTGCTGGTAATAGCTTATCTAAAGTGATCATCAAGTTGGGCCATTTCCAGCACAAAAACCTGGATTTGTTCTGGAAATGGCCCAACTTGATGATCACTTTAGATAAGCTATTACCAGCAGGAGCGTGGGGTGGGAGGAGGTATTGTTTCATGATCTCTGTGTGTATATAAAGTCTGCTGCAGTTTCCACGGTATGCATCCGATGAAGTGAGCTGTAGCTCACGAAAGCTCATGCTCAAATAAATTGGTTAGTCTCTAAGGTGCCGCAAGTACTCCTTTTCTTTTTGCGAGTACAAGTCCTATTCAATGAGGCTGCTCAGTAAGATCAATAGGGCTGGGCTCTGAGATTGTGACTAAGAACCTTGAACAATAATTTAATGATTTACTCTGGAATTAATCCCCTGATTTCATTCATGTTTCAAAAATTACTAGTTCCACCCAATAGCAAAATCATTTAAGGGCAGAAAAAAGCATAAACAGAAGAATAAGCCGGAGTCAATTAAACAATCATAATTACAAGGCTATTTGCATATTATTTTACTTATTACAGTATTCCAGTAAAGGCCTCAGCAACTACTTTCAATTCAGCATGCAGAAATCATCATTATATACCAGCCCAAATTTCCTTGCTCTTATCATAATGCTTTTAATATGAAAACAGCTTTCTGTGAAGACAGTCTGATTATAGAGCGATATGTTTAATCATAGCCAGTGCTTACTGAAAAGTTTCAATGTTCATTACATTAGCTAGCCTTAAAATTGAATACAAATCAATGTTAATCAATATGTAGTAATAAATAAATATTAAGGAACTGTTCCACTAATGTACAGGTAGCCTAATTAAAGCAACAACATGTGCTGCACTTACATACCTTAATTTTCTCTACAAAATCCTTATTGAACCACTACTTAAAAAAAAATAATTGCATTTGCAATTAGAAACACTGAAGTTACATTATCGATTTCCTGCTAAAAACCTTTTTAGTAAACAAGCAGAAACTACATTCATTAAATGTAAGTGCTTGGAGCTATGGTGTGAAATTCAATTCAGCCATTATCATGAATTACACTGATTATTGCTGTAATTATTTTCTCTTGGATACAACTGCCTTTCTGTTCCTTGTTAGTTGTGTTGGACATATAACCATGTTCATTTTATACCTAATAATATTCAACTGTAGTTCCGGCAATTACTATCACTTATACAAATCATTAAGTTAAGCTACAGGTACCTAGTAAGATACAAAAATTAAGTAAAACACCCGTTTTTTTTTACCTCTGAAATAAATAATACCATTGGTGAACAGAGGAAAATTACAGATGTTAACTGATTTACGTTAGAAAATGTCATTACCTTTTTCCCTTTCACTGACATTTTCGTCGTAGCAAACTTATGACGATCCATTTAAAACCTGTCAACAAAATATTTTCCCCATATCATAGAGATTAATACAACAACACTTCTTGTGAAAGATTCATCTCTCTAACAGCTATTATTTTAAAAGAAATATTTGTGCACCCCCAGGGCAGTGTGCAAATACAGTGCCCTAATAATCTGATCCATTAAAAGAATCCATTTCACGGATCATACCAAAACAAAAATATTTAGAGGTTAAGGACCTTATCCAAAGTCCATTGAAGTCAATGGAGAAACTGAAGGAGTACTTGTGGCACCTTAGAGACTAACCAATTTATTTAGTCTCTAAGGTGCCCCAAGTCCTCCTTTTCTTTTTGCGAATACAGACTAACACGGCTGTTACTCTGAAATGGAGAAACTGACTCCAGCTGACTTCCGTGAACTTTGGATCAGTCTCTTTATATAGCACTTTTCAAGCCAAAGGATCCCCGAATCATTCAAGGCCAAATCCTGAACTGCTCATTCTGGCAAAACTCCCCTTGATTTCAAGTTTTGCTTGAGTAAGGAACTGCGATTTTGAGGCTGCAATATAGGCACTGCCATTGGAGAGCAGGCACCTCCAGGACAGAGGGTGGAAAGCGACTGGAGACCAATACACTGTGAAAAAGGTGAGGGGCGAGAATATTTTGACCCAGGACATCCAGGCAAACTTCTCTTTACAGAAAGTATCTGGAATCTTTAGGATCGAATTTTTAAAAGAGCGGGCAGAGGTCTGCAGGTACTTATGCACCTAACTTATATTCACAATTGTAGCAATGGTGCATGGGAATCAAGTATTTGTTATAATTTACTTGATGTTTGTATATAGCACCACAGATATGCATAGCACAATAAAAATCTGTATAAATGGCTCATTAGGCATTTATCTAGTGACTTGTCTGTACAAATGCATATCAAGAAATGGTCACTACACCAAGAAGCTTACAATATAATGCCCCAATCTAGTGAACACCTATTCACATGGGTAAGCTGTCTGGAATGGCTCACAACTGTGAGTGCAACCTCCGGGAGCCTGTCAAGAAGCAGTGCAGAGATCCCCAGCTGGTTGTATCCTCTATAATTAGATTTCACCAACCCAGTAACAAGTGTGAACTCCTAAAGCACTATAACTTAACATGGAGTCACAGACAGTCCCCTTGCACATTCCAGTCTATCTTACCATCCAAGCAAGCTGGACTTAGTGATAGCTGGTTGCTGTACACCAAAGATCACCACAAAATATTCTGATTGCTCCTAGAGCCAAGAGAACAGTCACTTACCCAAGCAGGTCGATTAGTATCTTAGATCTCACACTAAAGACAACGCTTCTAACCAATCCTGTAGTAAACCATCTGAGAATTTATTCACTAAAAAAAGACATGAAGGAGTTATTACAAGGTTAAAGCATGCAAATATACACAGTCTATGAGTTACAGTCTATGGTTTCAAAATGTACAGAGTTGTAGTGATCTGTCAGCTCTGAATGTCTTTTAGGGCTAACCCAAGTTGACCCTGGGGAATCTCTGCTTCTGTTTTGTAACTCTGGCCCTGGGAGAGTCCAAACAGCAAAAGAGAAGAACATTTTCTGGTCAGCTATTTTTATTTCCTTCTTCCAGAATTCAAACTAATGGGACGAATCTTTTTGTACATAGCCTCTTCCTGAGTATAAGGAGGCAATTAACAAAGTCTTTGTATTGTGATGTCCCACAGTGGCCCATTTAGTTTAGACAGGCCTTCTTGATGGGCAGGAGACGATCGCTCCTGGTTGGGCTCACAGTTTCAGAGCAAACATTTTTTTAGAGTTACAAAGCAAAACCTTTAAATATGACCCTCTACCAGCTGATAAAGAAATTATGTGAGATTAATGCATGCAGCAATTTACAGGCATTTCGTAAAGTCTAAACACTTTGTGTCCAACACCCATCCTAACCAAACTAGCACACAGGTGAAACAGACTGATTTCCAGGAATGAATTTGTCAGTGCTCAGCTGAGCTTAAGGCTTAGGCAAGAGCTGGCTCCTGGTCTGCCAGCATCACAAAAGAGTTTACTGGATTGGAACCTAAGTTTGATATAAACATTAATGTCTAAAGAGTTCAATAAATAAATGAAAACAAATAAAGCTTGTACTCATAAGAGAAAAACAAACATTTGCTTTAAAGTGAAAAGTTAATGTCTTTGAATATCAGATCTAAAATTAAAACCTGAATGGCGAGCCAGTATTCAGCAATTTATAATCAGGGGAGTATGTATTCTGCAGCAAGCCAGACCTAAATACTGTGGTGAAGTCCCTGAGGTCAACAGAGGTCTGCTGCAGTAGACTGAAATTCTGTGGCAGATTCATTCAAATTAAAAACTATAGGGTCAAATTCTGCAGGTGCAAACTGGTGCAGCTTCGTTGTGATTTTGTCCCTATATTTTTTTAATGAATAAGATATGTAATCAGGACAGTGGACCCTGTCTTATTTAGTTTAATATTAAATTTAATGTGTTTTATGTTGTCACCACATTTTCACTATTGTCCTTTAAACAGAAACACATCTGTACAGTGGTTAAATAGTTAAATAAACATGAATTCTAGCCTCATCTGGACATGCAGAAATTTTATTCAGACATAGCAGAAGAAAGACACTTGAATGGGAGCTAGCAGAAGCATGGAGCAAAGTCCTGTCCATGAAAGTCAGTTAGCCTGTTGCTTCATTTTATATTTTCTCTGATAAATGCATTATTGTGATGATTTCTTTTGCTTTTTCACAGGTGACACATCTTATTGTAATCCAGGGAGCATCCAAATCAAAGCTTGTTGTGTTTTTGAATTATCATTGCACCATGCCATTACTAGAACAATATTAATTCCATTCACAAAAAATAGTGAGTATCTTTTTTACTTACAAGTTTCATTTCCATTTATATTAAGGACCTTTTTACTCTACCAGAGTGCGGTAAATGGCCTTAGCATAAATGACAATTGGGCCCATCAAAAATCTGGGTCCAATTCTGCTCTTAGTTACAGCAAAATAGTAACTTCAGTTGAAACTACAAGCAGAACTCAACCCTTCATTGCTATTTTCCCCAACATTTTACATGTATCTGTATTGTCTGATATCATATCTATTGCTGTCAGAATGGTGCCCATGGTATTTTCCTCTGGGAATACACTGCAAAGAGAACCTTGAAACATGAAGCAAATAGATTTCATTCATTGAACAAGGTTGGTGTGGGAATTCTAAGAAACCCAAAGGTCTTACTCCATATTGAAGCAGTGTGGCCTGTGAATACAGCACTAGATTAGGACTCACAACACCTGGGTTCTATTCTATTCCTAGTTCCGCCAATGGCATGCAGGGTGACATCCTGTTGTATGCCTCAGTTTTCCCATCTGTAAAATGAGCATAATGATATTGACCTCCTTGTAAAGTGCTTTGAGTTCCACTATTAAAAAAGCATAATAGAAAAGCTAAGTATTCATAGAATTTTTTCAATGAGAACCAAATATAGTAGAAAACTCTGCAGTATCCATAAAATATTAGGAAACCTAATATGAAGATTACGGGAACAAAAATATTTATTGGCCCATGGTATTTGAAGAAGAGTGAGGCTGCGGGAATGACACATGAGTTCTTTAAATGAACAAACCTGCTTACTAATGTTCACTAAAATATCCATGAGAAAGGTTGCAAAATTGACTGACTCAAAATTCAATTCAGACTTCACAAAAATGCCTGATGGTCCATTTTCTTACTGTTCACCTAGCACTAATATGTATTGCTGCTTATCTGAAGGTGCTAAATTAAGAAGAGAATCAAGAAAGTCCAACCTGAAATACAAAAGTGGAAGATTTTAATATATAATTAAGCAATAGATATTCAAGAATATCTTCTTCATAAGGGAATCTTTCCTCAGGCCCCTCTACAAACATGTAACATAACCTTCAAAGTAAAAAAGATTTGTTGCATTAGTTCTGCTTAGCTAACCATGAATACTAATTGCAGGAAGAATGAATTGCATCCAGTGCCCTAGGGCATGAGCTCACCAGAACACACAAAAGTTTCATAAGGCCAGCACAAACAATGGAGTACGGGCCCACCAAAATGAGTGTAAAACAACCTCAGTGAAATTCAGTACACCATGATCTTTACCAAACCTCTAAATTAAAAAAAAAGTCAACATCTGTTCTACAGACAGCAGAAGGAAGAAGAGTGTCAAGAACCAGGATTTTCATTACCTATATATATTTTCAAAATAGTTTGTCTTATTCAGTTCGACTAATAAAATAGGTCAGATTCACTCAAATGCTCTGGCTGCTTTGATCCACTTCAGTGATGCAAACCCATCTTTGGGCTGCTCTCAGTTACATCTGGGCCAAACTTGGCCCCCAGTCATTCTGAGGATTGAAGTGCAGAAAGATGACATAAATCTACGTTTTGCTCCTCAGTCCCACCCAGGTGTGCTGGGAAGAGCTCCAATGTGTTTATGCCACAGTTTTACTCTGAGTTTTACTCAGTTTGTTAGTATTAAACCATGGATGGATCAGGAGTTACAAAACAGGGTCAGTGTCAAGAATGTCATGAACAGATAAATATCAGAAATGATCCCAAAACAGACCCTCAGTCAAGTATCCCCAAACTTTGACTGGAGCAGCCGTTGCTTAGATTTTCATCTTTTTGTATTATTTTAACACTTCAGATCAACTATTTACACTTTGCCATTAGCATGTAAATAGGGTTACCATACACCCAGGTTTTCCCAAACACTGCCTCTTTTTTGAGCCTCCTTTCTCTGTCTGGATGCATTTTTCAAGTAACAGGACAGGTCCTGGATTTTAGCAGAGCAGACAGGCTGCCGCTCAGAAAGATCCATGATTGGTCAGCTTCCCTGCATCCACAGATGATTGGTCCATTCCCCCGCAACCACAGCTGCCAGGTCCAGCTCACAGAGACCCAGGCTCCCAGTCCTGGGGACGAGATCCGACAAGGAGGTGCTGACTGATGACTGTTGCTGTGTCCTGGGCTAGCACCAGCCATCCTACCACCGTGACAGGGAGCGACACTGCCCCACCACCTCCAGTGTTTACCCCCGCTGCAGGTACCCCATCCAGAACCCACAACTTTACCCCTACCCCCAGCTCCTCTGTCCCATCCCCCCACAACTCCTCCCCACTCCAGCAGTGTCCTCTTTTTGGGAACCTGACATATGGTAACCCTATGTATGTATTCACCTAGCCCAAGTTCCTTTTTGCAGGTAAGCAATACTCTATGAATTTTATTTTTTTCTGGGACTAGGTTTACGACAGCAATATCAGCACCAGAACATTGTCACATAAGTGTATTGAAGATTTGTGCTTCTGAATCAACACTTCTCCTAACAAATGATATATCTACACACAAACACTGATTTATATACAGCAAATTAATTCTTGGAATAACTTCACTAAATTTAGCAAAATTATACCAGGAATGATTTTTGGCATGTTGTGTTTAATCCATTACTTTTGTAACGATTAAATTCTTTTTTTATTCTCATCAACATTCTCACCTACTCCCTGTGGAACAAGGACAAAGCCTTCAACTGAAACTATAAATGAAGGACTTCACTGCTGAATTTTTACCTGTTCAGCTCATTATAAATCCTGAGAAAAGGTTATTCTTAAAAGGTAAGTAATTTAATATTGAGCTAATTAGTATGTTTGACAGACACCACGATACACTTGCAAAATTCACATGCTGTCATCTTTTCAATGATTGAGTATGCTTGCTTCATACCTGTGTGAGGTAAATATCAATATCTCCATTTTACAGATGGAGAAGTTGAAGCAAAGAAATTACAGGACAAATTTTCCAAAACCCATGCAGCTGAGTTCAGGTTGTACACTCTTCTGTACAGCACAGGATGCTGTTTCTTTTCAAATATATATGCAGTAGAACCTTAATTTTATGTACAATGATCTTACAGACAATCAGTTATACAAACCATTTTTCCCAGCAGGAAAAAAAATAGCATAATGAAAGTGAAGTCGATGAAGACCAAGACAACATCCCTTCACATTCTAATGCCTTCAGTGTATTGGAAATTGCTTGGCAGTGATTTGAAGGGCAAGGACAGAGTCCTGCGGTGCACCATCCTGTAACTTATGCACCCTACCTGCTGTCATTTTGAGATTTCAATTTTAGGAACTCAATTTCCAATGAGTTCATAAAGTAGGGGATTGACTGTATACATGTTGACAGGTTTCAGAGTAGCAGCCGTGTTAGTCTGTATTCGCAAAAAGAAAAGGAGTACTAGTGGCACCTTAGAGACTAACCAATTTATTGGAGCATGAGCTTTCGTGAGCTACAGCTCACTTCATCGGACGCATACTGTGGAAAATACAGAAGATGTTTGTTTTTATACACACAAACCATGAAAAAATGGGTGATTATCACTACAAAAGGTTTTCACCCTAGTGGGGGGGGGGAGAGAAAACCTCTTGTAGTGATAATCACCCATTTTTTCATGGTTTGTGTGTATAAAAACAAACATCTTCTGTATTTTCCACAGTATGCGTCCGATGAAGTGAGCTGTAGCTCACGAAAGCTCATGCTCCAATAAATTGGTTAGTCTCTAAGGCGCCACAAGTCCTCCTTTTCTTTTTGTGTATACATGTTATGATCGATGTCACCAGGTGGCACTGTTACACATCCGATGAAGTGAGCTGTAGCTCACGAAAGCTTATGCTCAAATAAATTGGTTAGTCTCTAAGGTGCCACAAGTCCTCCTTTTCTTTTTACAGTCTTACAAGGTCTCTTTTTATTTTATTTTATTTTATTTTATTTTTGCAAGTGAGCAAGCTTTGACTCTTTGGATGATAGGATGTGCTTTTGTTAGTTTTGGTTGTGCCAGGTGCTCTGTAGATTGGAAATAGCTTCAGAAAAGAGTGAGTTGTGCAAGAAACAAGAGGGTTTGCTCTCTCCCCCTTGAGCGCTCAGAGTCAATGACTGAGGTAGTGTTGCTCCCTGGAACCCAGACATTGGTGTTGAGCTCAGGTCCCTGAAAGAAAGGATTGCCCTGCATGTCATTTGTCCATCTCATTTCAGGACTGGAATGTGTGTGTAAATAAAGCAAATTGCACTTAGAATATACTCAGACTCCATGTCATCGATTTCTCCTCTACTGGGAGAGATTAGATATAGATATAGAGATATATACAAACACACAAACACAGAGTATATTCATATCTAGACAAATTGAAAATTAGGCCAGCATTGTGCACAGTGGTACACAAATCTGAATTATGGCAGATCATCAAAGTTACTTGCTGTGCTGTCAGTCCACTGACCCCTATTGGATATATTCAGTAGTGCTGTATGATGTACTTTGACTGGTTAATAACACTCAAAGGGGTCAAATAATTTTCCTGGCTGAATATAGGGCCAGATCTTTTGGGTCCAGCTGAGCTGTGCTCAGTACAAGATCTGCAGTGATGGGGGGAATGTAATTCTAAGCTACTTTTCTGCTCCTGTGGCTGAGCAAAGGCTGGACCTGACCCTATGACAAATTAGGGCAGTCTAAGAGTTTGGCCTGTCCAAGAATGTGCCTACCTCAGTGGAGAGGAAAACAGCTGCTGTAAAGCTGGCAATACACCACCCAGAAATTCCCCTATGTCTTGGGAATCTCCATTTGCCCTTGGGAGTGGGTTTCCATCAACTTTCAGCTGCTGGAGCAGCAACAAGTGGATGGACGCAGGGACTAGGATCTAGCCTATGACACTTAGTTCAAATCATGACTGTGGAAAAGGCATTTTAGCCCATTGGAAGTGTTCTGAGGAAGAGATAGTCGGAAGCTCATGAGCATCACAGATATAAGAGCTAAAAAGAGATTAAACCATAGCAACAAGAAGCAAGCAGTCTAAGCTCACTGCTACTACATTCAGCATAGGTAACAGGACCAGCAGGACAAGCAAAAAGAAAGCATGAGCCTTCAGACCCCGTGAATCACTCTCTCATACATAGAATAATAAATGGGTAGAATGCTCCAACAGGCAAATGCGCTGATGGCAAAAAAACTCAGGAGTGATTTTCAGGGCACAGCCTATCAGACCTGCCCTCTCTGTGGGATCATTTTATCACAAATTCACCTACATTTGGTTGCAAGATAAAAATGTGATGACATAATTTGGTTAATACACTTGTTGTAATGTCAGATTAGGCACTTTCTCTTGGAATTTTTGGGGAGGATGCTCTTTCTTCAGCTCTCCTAGGCTGAGTGCACATATTGATGCTCTTACTTAGCCTGACAATCCCATAAAACGTAAAAACGTTTTCTCCTACCATTGTAGAGCTTTTCTGGGTTTCTGCTGTACTATGTCTATTAGCATCTGTGGTAGTCACTAGGCAAATCCTGCACAACTCTTTCAGAACTCTACATGCTCTATAATATCTGTGGCACTGTGGGGTGCCTAGGGTAGCCCTCACTGAAAATGCCAAGGTCAGGGCAGGCAGCAAAAGGGAGAGCAGATAGCCCCAAGACAGGTAGGAAGTTAAACTCCCCAACCAGACACAAACTTTGCTTCTGATCCTCCACACAGGTTATCAAGAAGCTAAAAAAAGAAATCACAGAGCCCCCTTTATTGCATTCCAGTTCTATGGCTCCCAGTCATCACCTATGTCCAGTACAGTGAGAAGTTATTTAAAAAACTCTGCTCACATATACAGAATGTTCTTCTGACCCCAAAGGGTCAGCCACATTACCAGGCCAGTATAGGTTTGGGACTTACCCAAAATACCATGCTGCCAGCCAATCCTTTAGTGGCTAAAACTAAACATTTAATATAAAGGGAAAAAAAGAACAAGAAGAGAGTTGTTAAATGGTAAAGCAATCAAATACATACAGAGACTTTAAAGCCCATATATCAGGTTCTTAGCAGCATTAATGAGTTTGCTGGCTTGAAAGTCCCTCTGGAACACATCCACCGGTTGGATGTGTCATTCAGTCCTTTCTTCAGAGCTTCATCTGTACAAAAGTTACTCCAGAGGTAAGAAGCAGGAATGAAGACAAAATGGAGAAGATACAGCTTCCTTTTATAGTCTTTTGCCATGTGTCTTGTACTTCCTTTGTCCCAAACACAAGCTGCCCAGCACATGACATGGAAACCTTAGAGTTCTCTGTTCACAGACACATCACATGCCTTGCTGAATCATAAGGTGTATCACCTGGCTCCTTTCAATGGGTTCATTGTACAGTTGATGACTCTTGATGGGCCATCAAACAGTCTAGGCAGTGCTGATGCCAAGCTTTCTGGGGGTGTCACCCAGAAACACAGCACAAGTTTGGAAACATAGATATACCATACATATCTACAATTCATAATACAAAGGTGATACAAACATATTAACAAAATTATCACATTTGGTAAATTATAACATTTTCACAGACACCTTACATGGCATATCTGGCACGATTCATTACAATTTTATAATTATGATTTTATTGATACCAGTAAGTGTCTCCCATATTCCAAACAGCATCACAATATCAATGCAGGGTTTGTGTAAAGACTGCTTTGAATGGTCATGTGGACAGTTGTGACTTTGTCTGAGGCATAGATGGTAAATGAAATGCTGGCAAATTGTCAAAAAGACTTCTTCATACACATAGAGAATTTTGTTGGATGTCTCTGGAGCCTTCATTGTTCTCTACCAATAGAGCCAAATTTTGACCCTGTAGAGTCCATAAGGAAAGGATTCACATTTATCAGGTCTCTGTGTATTGTAAAATAGCATGATACCTGAAAAGGTGAACTTTTAATAACAGATGAGGCCAAGATTTTCAAAAGTGACTATTGAGTTTTGGAGCCCTGGATTTTGGATGCCCAACTTGAGACAACTGAAAGACACCTGATTTTCGGAGTGGGTGCTCAGCACTTTCTGAAAATGAGACCTTTCTAAGGCATCCCGGGTTGGGCACCCACAAACTGACACATCCCAAATCACTTTTGAAAATCTTGGCTGAACATGCATTTCGTTTTCTCCATGGTCTAATGAATAATTATGCTAATCCTATAAATGCCAGCTCTATGATCACTATCAACCATTAGAGAAAAGCAGTTGGCAAACCTCTAATAGGTTATGGGAAAGAGAGAGAGAGCTTGCACTTCAGGATCAAAGGAAAAGGAACTAAGTGTCATGTTACTGTGATGCTCTATGTGGAAAGGGAAAGACACGAGGATTTATTCTTTAAACAAATTTTGGTAATATCTGCTTTGTAATTTTTCCCTGGAAGTACATAGCCTCGCTTGGAAATACTACACGAAGTATATTGTAGAATTTTCTGATGTGGTGGGACAGGACTTTCAAAAGTCCTCTGTGCTGCCTGAACTCTGCTCCCATTCAAGTCAATGATAAAACTGGCATTGCTTTCTAGGCCAATGCTGTGTTGCTTTTGAAAATCCCATCCGTTAGTTATAACTTTTCTCTCACTTTGACACCTGCACAGTGGGACGCAGGGTAACTAAGACAAGTAGGGAAAAATACACCTGCCTTCAACATTTCTAAAACAGTTTTTCTGTAAAATTGTTGCTTCTACAGAATCCTTGACGGCTCGGTGTGGTAAACGGGTTAGATGGTAGCTGTTCCAATTTCAATAGACTCATGGGAGTTTTGCCAGGCAGACAGAGTAGGGAAAAGAACAGGCTGTAACCACTGTATAGACAGAGCAGAAGATCAACATTTGCCTTGAGGTTGGAAAGAAATCATTTGTCTTCCAGCTTTACTCAGGGAACCGACAAGCTAAGAACCAGGAACAATAGTTGCGGCCTGCTCTAGAGAGGATGGATAACCCAAATAAAAGAAGAGGAAGAAATAGGCAAGGATAGTAAATTGCACTGATAAAAGATAGAACTGCCTTTAGAAATGCATATGCTTGTAAGGTAGGGACAGAATCTTGGTACTTGACAGTGAGCATGTCTGAACAAGTTTTTAAAGAACTTTGGATTTTTAAAATTTAGTATTAAGAAAAATTGCAGCTGAGGTTTCCCACTTTCCTTGCAGTACTTGGATCAGTGCAATTGCAGCGCTTAAAATGACATTTCTAGGACTGCATTAATGGCTGATCAATTAATGAGATAGGGTGCAGATAAAAGGTCCAACTAGGCCTTAGCTGTTTTCTTAATAGAAAGACCTGTTAGTAAAAAAGGATTGGCCAGGGAGCAGGGTAACAGAACTTTTTCATGTGGCAGATTATAAGTATTCGTTAGATTCACACATAAACAAGACTGAAATGCAATTACATATTCCACAAGGACCAAAATGGTTTTAACCTGTTCATGGTAAAAGTAAATAAATAAATAAAATGAAGATCCTGACACTGATGTTGAAACAGATCGAAATGGACTTTTTTTTTTTTTTTGGTTAAGTTTTTTTTTTTCTCTTCATTTTAATAATGATGTCGTCTGTTTCACAGTCTGTGGCCTCTTCTGGTCTTAAAGATACTGAGACAGCAGATGCTTCCTAAATGGAAAGGAAATTGTAATGATGTAGATCCTCATTCACATTATTTTTCAAATAGGTTTGAGCACTACAAGTTGTATAGGGCAGGTGGGATTGTGCTGCTGACTGCTTAAAAAGGTAAACTTGAATACAAATAGACAAATCAAGCACACATGTTGATTTGAAAGTTTATCGTCAGTTCCTCAATACACTGCAGTTAAAATAAAGTCATTACTATCACTGAGTGTCCTTCTCAGCATCAGAAAGCTAGAAATTAACTTAATTGCCGAACTGCACCTAAAAACAGCTGCTATAAACATTACAATTTGGCTTTTAGTCTCATCAAAATTCCAAATATGTTAAAAAACTAATTTGCAAATGTGCTTAAATTAACACCTTGCAACCACAATATTTAACCTGATGTCTAATCTGATGTCAAGTGAAAACAAGCCAAACAACATGGAAATTGTATATAGTACAAAAAGTCTGAGCAATTTAATTGAAAATCTTAATTATAGCGGTGCCATCAGAAATGCTGTCATTCTATTGATGTTTCATTACAGGTCCTAGTTTTTTTCCACATACTAGAACTCAGATGAATTAATCTGAATCAAGATGAGATTTAAGTGTTTGGAAATGTTGTTTCATTTGGAAAAATATAATGAATTTTACAAATACGCGTAGCTTCATGTAAACAGTTAACGTTTGCTTCAAGAGGCTAATTGGTGCAATGTGTTACCATATTGATCTTTCCTCCGATGGAAAGTATTCTTGTATCTTTATCCTGTCTTAGATCACAAGTGAAACTGTGCTTGATAACTCCATGCCAGTTCTTGCTTGTCATCTGTAGGGCTTGTCAACAAACCAGGAAAAATACTTCAGGAGAATTTTTAGGGTTTTTTTTTTTAATTTAAAACTTTCACAAGAAGGTGAAATATCTTGATCATTGAATATTTCAACCAGCTCTATACATGATCAAAAAACCTGAAAAAATGCAATGAAAAAAAAATTGGAACAGGGGTATTGACCATCAATTTTTAGACAAAAACTTAATCAAAAACTCAAAAATTGTAAAATTTTAATCAACTCTAGCCATTTGTACGTATCACATAATCACTTGTCAAGAGAGGCTCAGGACTACTATTACAGGTCTCTCAAACACAAAGCAGATACTCATTTGCATAGTGCAAATATGCAACTGCCTAGGGATAGAATGCCAGGGCTGCAAAATTTCCTACACGTGTTTTACGAATGGGGATCTGCCTATGCAAGATTTGTACAAATCTGCACTTCAAAAATATATAGTTAGCATCCAGGTACAGATTATCCCCTTACCTGAGACAGATGTCATCATTTGTCATGCCTCCTTCTGACTTCAAAACATAGAATGGGCTTGAGATGAAGTTGGAATTTTCAATAATATTTTTATGAATGATATGCATAGTAGTGACTTACTTGACTGGGGATTACTACTCTGTGGGTGCAAAGGGGTTAAAAAGCTGCTCTTAGGGCAGAGCTGGAGACCTGAGGTGTTTTTTTCATGTAACTGTCTCAGGTGGCATGAACTGGTCATTAAAGGTCCTGCTGAAAATGACCTGTATCGATAGAGGATTCGGAAAGACAATGGGAGCCCCTGGGAATGAACAATTGGTACTTGTTCATGGGAAACTCCAGCAGGCAGAACATGTGAACTCAGCATAGGTCTGCAGGAAGAGGACAATGGACCCAGAGGTGACAAGAGGCTATGACATCAGCTGGCCTTTGGAGGGGCACAACAGTTCACCTGGGACTGAAAAACTAGGGACAGAGACAGACAGAAGAAACCAAGATGTTTCAAAGAGAGGACTGGCTTGGCCAGCATGGACTATATGTCTTAACCTTTGCTTCTCTGTGCTAACCTAAGGACTTCCCAATGCTGTGTTCCAGTTAACTAATAAACCCTATTCTGTTTTGAAAAGGCTGCCTGGTGTCACTGCAAATACTTGTGCAGGTTCAGTGATCCCTGAGGAGGGCAAATATTTTCTGAACAGGAGTATCTCAGTTGGACTTGCTGGTCAGAAGTCAAAGTGTGAAGGAGGAGTGCTGGAGCCCAGAGGATCAGTCTCGTGGCATTATGACCAGGTGGCCTACACTTAGGGAAGAGTGGGACAACGCGGGGGGTCTGGCACCCTGAAAGGACTGTTTAAAAGCAGAGGCGTAGCACACGTCCTATGGATCCAGGACAGGACTTTCTCCTAATTATCTACCCTGGAAGTGCACTGATTTTTTTTCCCTAACTGGAAATAAAATTATCTGCTTCTGCCAAAGATCAGGATCCCAAATGTAATTCAAAAGATTGGAGTTCCTGAGAGTATTTACCAGAAATGCCACATATCACGAATACAGACCACCCATACTAATTACATAACTGATTATTATTTATATACATAAAACAGACACATGGATAAAGAAGAATCAAATGATACCCTTCATTTGGACTCACAGAAAGCTTTTGACAAAGTCACAGGAGCCTATTAAGGAAACTAAGGAGTCATGGGGCAAAGTATTATCATGGATTAGAAATTGGCTGAGATGGAAATCAAAAAGGGGAAATAAATGGTCAATTTTTAATACAACAAAAGGTTACCAGCAGGGTGTTCCAAGGTTCCATACTGGGAAACGTGATGCTTAGTGTATTAATTAATGATCCAAAGAAGGGGTGAACAGTGAAGTGGCAAAATTTGCAGATACTACAAAATTATTTAAATTAGTCAAGATCAGAGTAGATTATTGAGGAACTTCAGAGAGTTAGATAGAGGTAGATAAACTGGCAACATGATGGCAGGTAAAAAATAATGTTGACAAATGCAAGGTAATGCACATTGGAAGGAATAATCTGAACTCATACAACACACTGGGTTTAAAGTTAATTGTAATCACATATTAAAAAAAGACCTGATGGCACTGTGGCAGCCCAGGTTTTAAAAAAAACTACTCAATATACAGGTTTCAGAGTAGCAGCCGTGTTAGTCTGTATCCGCAAAAAGAAAAGGAGTACTTGTGGCACCTTAGAGACTAACAAAAGTCTCTAAGGTGCCACAAGTCCTCCTTTTCTTTTTACTCAATGTACAGGAACCAGTGGTGGTAAATATGTACATAAGATCTAAAAGGAATAGTATAGAAAATACTGGACATATTATAAAGACTTTATACAAATTGATGGCATGACCGTACCTGGAGTACTGTATACAGTTCTGGTCACCAAATCTCAAAATAGATATAGCAGAAATAGAGAGGGGTGATGGAAATGATGAGTGGGCAGGAAAGACTGCCATACGAATAGAGATTGAAATGATTGCAACTATTTAGCTTTGAGAGAAGATGAATAAAAGGGGACATGATAGAAAAAATACAAAATGATGGCATACAGAAGAAGATAAATTGGATGCTCTATTTACCTCTTTCCATAATATGAGAACAAAGGGGCATTCAACTAAATAGCCATATAACAAATTTAAGCTTGAAAAAAGACTTTTTGTAGCAAAAGGGAACTTGGTTTATGATGCAAAAGCCCTATCAAAAATCTCCCTATAATTATCAGCTACCACCATGCAGAGCTTTGATTTAGCTGAGAAAAGTGTAAAATCAGATATAGTCAGCAAATTCCCTCGTGACACATCTAAGCTGATCAAGCATATAAGATATTCCTATAGGTCTCATAACATTTTGGGGCAATTACTACATGTCCATACTGAGATTTGTTTCATGACTAATTGACTAATTATACAGCATGGGATCATTGGGTCTGATACATCTTCATCTGATGTGTCTCACACAAGGTATGTCTCAAAAGTATTTTTGTAACAATATTATGTTTTCAAAGGCCTCAGGCCATGCGTCATTCTATGCAATTTCAGCCTTGCAAGTGCAACTCACCTTCATGTATAATTCTTTGTGCTATCACTTGGGCACCCAAATGATGGAATTTATAAAGACAAAACCCGTTTGTGCTTGATTTGCTCTTTACTTGCACATGAAACTGGATTATTTGTGTGCACAAGTGACAGCATGCAGAAATTTTGCATGGAAAGTTGTGCAAACACACAGGACATGTATTGAAAATTCAATCCATCAGGTCAAAATGAGGTGTACATTTTGTACAGTGACCATGATTTAATGGCAGGTTTCAGAGTAGCTAATGTGCCACAAGTCCTCCTTTTCTTTCATGATTTAATGGTTATCTTGTCCATTTCCTTTATCATCAGTGACAGAGTCCTTGTTTAACCTGAGATATAACTTTGTTTTTAGCATTTTCTATTTTTATTATGGACAAAATACTAAAATAAATGTAAGTATTTGACTCAAATGATAGTAACAAAATGCAATCCCATATGGCTATGAAGTTCACCAAATTATGTCTAGGTAATGCAGTCCATATTTTGGCATGAAATCTGATTCTCATTTCTGAGATTCCTGAAACAAAAGAAGAAGTTGGAAGTGTAAGAGCAGACACAGACCTTAATCCTACAAACCCTTATGCATATAAATAACTTTACTCACTTAAGTAAGTCTACTAAGAGCAATGAGGCTAGTTCATGGTCACATACATAACTTTGCAGAATCATACTCTTAATAAGCAGCTGAGATTAAAAACAAAAATTCTGTGTCCATAATTGTATGATCCCTGTGGAACTGAAAATATTCATGGATTTTTTTACTTTATAATCTTGCATTGACAGAGAAATTAACAAAATTTCCTAGTAAATCTTTTCTTGCTTTTATTTATGTAATTCTATGAGACTCTGATTATTTACCAAATCAGATTAGTAATTCTGAAGGTCAGAAATTATTCTTGTTTACTCCCCAAAATCTTTATAATTTTTCATTCTGAGGCAAATTCTTAAGTAGGTACTTTTAGCACATAAAATATAGATACAGTATTTGGAAAATGTACTAAATGATCCCATTTCATGAGTTTTATAGAAATTGTGTTGACAAGATACATGAATTTTATACACACATCTCCTTTCAGAGTATTTATTTTAATATGTGCACATGGGCTAGTTGAGTCTCACGGCATTTCTTTTTTTATAACAAATGATCACTGCTGAAGCCATTGTTAACCTATTGTGTAATGGTATTTCAGTGTTTGAGAGATTAATTGCTTTTGGTGTAAAATATGGCAGTGGATCTATACTCCTAAGCACTGCTAATTAGTTTCTAACGTAACTACAATATTTTTTGAAGAGAGGTTTTTCAATTTCAAATCTCTCTAAAAGCATCCCTTAGGCTGAAATTAAGTTTAAAGGGTGTCACTGAAGTCTGTGCTGAGGTACTGGGACAAGCTCAGGTTACTGTCCAACCTGACATGACTCAGGGTCAGTGGGGCTGAAAATTCCCTAGCCAAGCCTCCCCGAGCCATGACTATACTATGTCTGAGGCAAAGGGTGAAAATACCCTTCATCACAAAACATGACACCAAACTAATGGTTACAAATGTGTTTTCAAGCAGGGGGTGGGGGGAAAGGCTTTAGAATATTCTGCTGTATATGCAAGACAGGATTTTTTTAAACAGCTCTAAAGATTTGGGGGTTAAATGTTGCTTTGTTTAGAAATGGTGGTGAAGCTGATAGGGATTTATTTTCTATGCCAAAATTTACAGCAACATTTTGTAAGCGATGGCCAATACAGATGAAGGGAAGAAACTGTAAACACTAACAAAGTCAATTTAACACACAGTTGGTTTTATGATAACAATTCCTAGAGATGGGTTCAGTTTGGTTTTTCCTGTTGCTTTCATTGCTTATTCCTTTCAGGTTCTATTTCAGTTTCACAATGTTATAGCTGATCTTTTGAATACTCAGCGTCATTTAGGAGTAGTGAGAAGCTACAAGAATGATCAAAAATTTTCCATAAGCCTGATCAAACAGAAATAGGAGACCAGATAAGTATACATGGCCCATTTCTGGCTGAGTTGCTGTTGACATATGTGCTGGAGAAACTGTAGTAAAAGCACAGAGCAGAAATAGGATGCCCATATTCTGCTTCCTATCCCAAAGACTGCAGGTTCTCTCAGGTGCAGGGTATTGCAAGGCATGGCATTAGATTCAGGAGGAATGTTTATGGGTAGATGTATATGTGGCCACTCTGACCAGGGAATGATGCCTATGCACAGCCCTCTTCTTCCACTCTCCAATTATTCATGCTATCAGCAGAAAGGTAAAAGAATGAGAAGGGTCTTTGTAAGGTCCCAGCCAACTAGTTAGCACACGTTAACACAGGGTGAGCAGCATATTATCATACCAGTTAGTTCCATTTTGAGAATCTGGCCTGTGACTAATATTTGTAAATCTGTTAGGCTCAAAATCATAGGCCTAGTCATATGAAAGTAATTGTTCTTATTAATCACCAGCTGATGTCCCCGAATACTGCTCTCAAACTCCATGAGTTTTGGGGGGAGTCAGGATCAGATTGCAACAAGTGAACCCTATCATGGTTCCCCTCCTGGCCACCTCTTCCTCTGGTTTTGCACAAGTAGATAAGCTAGCCAGAATTTGGTTTCAAGGTTATAAACACCACCAATATGTTTTTCTAAATCCCCAGACACCAGACGATGGAATGTAACTTGCCAATATTCCGTCGATAGCTATAGAGGGCCAGATCGCTGGCCATATTAAAGCTGCTTCATGCCATTCCCGTGATGCAATGCTGATTTAAGTGGAAAGAGGCAGATTTTCCCTTCATAAGGGAATGAATACTCATGTGAGGTGGGGCCCTTGCCTTCTGATCAGATCCTTTCCCCCTTTTGCAAACCCTTAATTCAGTTTAAAAAATAAACAATTTTTTTATTAGTATTTAGCCGCCCCAAACTTTGATGTTTCCTTCTTCACTGATGGTTGATGTGTTGCATACAAAAATTGTATCCAACATTTTGCAAAAGGAAAGTTAAATCACAAGGGCAGAAGTTATCAACTGTGCTTGCCAGGGGTGAAATCTTAGTCCCATTGAAGTAATGGGAAAACCCCTATTGACTTCACTTGGTGGTTAATGACCTAAAAGAAATCAGAGGGCAAACTTCCAGATGGGATAATGTAAACTCTCATAGTTCCAGTGAAGTCAAAGGAACTATGACCACTGACACCAGCTGATGATCTGTCTCCTGAACTTGAACCTATATGTCACAAGGTTCTCTGAGTTCATGCTATTTTTGGGGAGTCACTCCAGTCTTCAGACAGAATGACACAGCACATCTACTAGCTGCTTCTTCTCCTTCTTCTTCTCTGATACAAACATATGCTTGTGAGGGCTGTCCCAGACTGACTACATCTGCAAAAAGAACAGGAGGACTTGTGGCACCTTAGAGACTAACAAATTTATTTGAGCATAAGCTTTCGTGAGCTACAGCCCACTTCATCGGATGCATGCCCACGAAAGCTTATGCTCAAATAAATTTGTTAGTCTCTAAGGTGCCACAAGTCCTCCTGTTCTTTTTGTGCATACAGACTAACACGGCTGCTACTCTGAAACTTGACTACATCTGGTTTCCCCTAACCATAATATTGAGTTCTTGGGGAAGGATATAGAGGGCTTTTTGGTGAAGACAAGTTGACTGCACAATGAAAAGCTAAAAGAAACAAGCACAGGGAGTGCATTTTCTCTTTTTCCCCCCCTCCCAGCTAGATCAAATCACCCTAGAGGCAGGAAGCCACTGCCTTGAAAGCAATGTCATGTGCAACTCATTCTTCAGGTAGTAGTGCATTCGCAATGAGATGTAAAGTGACATCCATCTTGATTTAAAGCTGCTCATGAGCCATCAGGATGCTGAGCAGATCTTGGAAACAATCCAGAACTGATGATTGTGCACTGACAGGCTTTAGAAACATGTCCCAAGATCACAGCTCTCTCCTGTCTGCCAATAAGTAAAATATATCCCAGAGGCTTCTTTTGTTCTTCAGCAATCAGGTTCTCCAAATCCATTTGCTGAATTCCATGCATCTCATTTTCCTGTTCTTTCGCTCCTGAGGAGCTTACAGGTCCCCTCCAATCCCTATAGCTGCATCCCAGCCAAAATTAAACTTTCTGCAGTAACACTAAGCTACAGAAAGGTGAAGGCCTATGGAACATTGAAGACAAGTCCTCTACAATTCCACCCTACCTTTAACATAGCAATTGGATGTTATCTTTGATGCTCGCTCTTACCTCTTTTCACGGGTGCTATCGAGAGCTATTTGGTTTAAGCGAACTCATAGATTTCTGCTCATTATTTTTTCCTGTTGAACTTTTAGTCTGGCTTCAAGATCATTTGTAAATAAGGCATAGAATTTATCCAGAGCATGCTAAGCAACCAGCTACTCTGGAAGTGTATGCGTTACCTAAACATTGAACTCTGTGTTTATTTATTTTTAAATACATCTCTCTTTTTTTTTTTTTTTTTTTTTTTTGGTGTGTGCATGTTGCACTTCCATATTATCTCAGTTTAGAACTGCTGGGGAAAATCTTCAAAATGGGCAACACTGGCAATGCAATAAGACAGACAGACTGTCTGCAGTAAAACTATTTAATTTGAGCTCGTTGCCCTCTCTGAAAAATGATGTCGACAGAAGATAAGGAGACAGGCAGTTTAAAATTGTTCTATCAGAACCAGTTGCCTGTTACGAAGCTTTTTCAAGGCAATTCAAAACTGTTCACTTTTTATAAGGCAATTGTCCATCATGAAGACTGTTTGTAACTAAAGTACAGGCTAAAATGGTTTATACAGCACAAGCAGCTACTGGGGAATTGTATATATTCTGTGCAACTAGATTGTATGTGCATATTCCTCCTATTTTGACTCCTTTTTAGTTTGCTGTTGAACTTTTTGTCCATCTGGGAAATAGTTTAGCACTAAAAAAAAGATTTTTGTATTAATATTATTTTCAAGGACAGCTCATACAAATAACTCTAGAAAGGTCCTTGCCTATTCAGTTAGGCTGTGTGATAATGCAGGGTCTAATCCTGCCAGAGCATTAATGAGGTAAATGTCCCACTGATGTCAGTGAGTTTTGTCTGAGTTGGGAGTGTTGCTTTGGGCACCTCCTCTTCATTTCTAAATTTCAGTGTACTGTTCTATCCTGTTTAACTTGCTTTATGGGTAAAGGGTGGTTGCATTTATTTTAGAGATATCTGTACATATGGGACAGATTTTCCAGTATATTATTCCAGTGTTACTCTGGTGTAAATACACTGAAACAAATGGAATTACACTAGCATAAAACTGGAGACTGACCGATCCAATCCAACTTGTTCTGGAGACTGGATGACTCAGAGCAGCATTTCTCAAACTGGGGTCCATGGAGGTACTCCAGGGGGCGTATCCCTTAACTCCTCTCCTCCCTCCCAGTGCCTCCTGCACGCCGTGGAACAGCTTTCCCCAAGGTGCAGGAGGCTCTGGGAGAGAGGGGTAGGAGCAGGGATGGGGTGTGCTCGGGGGAGGGAGCGGAATCATGTCCAGGGCTGCTGGCCTCGCTGATCAGCTTCTGCCCCTTCCTCCTTCAACTCCTTCCCCCCCTCCCAGCGCCTCCTGCACTTTGGGGAACAGCTGTTCCCCAGCGTGCTTGTGCAGGAGGTGCTGGAAGGGAGGGGAGATAGGGGGGATGGGGCACTTGGGACAGGGGGCGGAAAGAGGCGGGGGAAGGGTGGAGCAGAGGTGGGAAGAGGTGGGGCGGGGTGGGGCCTTGGGGGATGGGGTGGAGTGGGAGCGGGGCCTGGGGCTGAGCAGAGGGTTTGGGGGTCTGTGGCAAAATTTTAAATTGAAATGCAGGTCCTCAGGGTACTAAAGTTTGAGAACCGCTGCCTCAGAGGATTGACAATGGGCTTTAGCTCTACGTCACCGGTTCAAATGTGGTCCCAAGAGGCAGTGACCAGGGAGCTGCTACCCAGGGGGCATTCAACAGTTCGAATTTTGGGTTCACAAAATGACAGCAGTTCAAGCCTGTAAACCCTTTTTTCCTGTAGTTGAAGGTTTTCTAGTCAATAGCAGACGAACAACCTCCCCAAAAGCTAGACAGACACTGGCACCTTGGGGTTGCCTGTATAAGGTATGTATGTCCTGGGCTAAATCCTGGGTCTGGCTGAGCTGCAGGCAGACCCAGGATCTAGGGAGAGGCATAAAGGTGTCTCTAAGTCCCCTGCATATCTTGGATCAGCCTAAGGACAGCTCTAAATGACACCAGCCAGCACAGCACCTGAGGAAGCCCCTGCCCGCTGAGGATCGTCAGAGCAGAGCAAAGGGGATGGAGCTGTGGACCAGAAACTGGCCTACTGGGTTTAACATTTTCCCCTTGAGTTTCTTCCCTCCCCTATACATAGGGCTTTTCTCCCAGTCTGTTTATTTTTCGTAGTGTCCATCCCTCCCCCCCACCCTATTTTCTTTTTCATCCTATTTTTTTTCTTTCTACTCCATCTCTGCTCCTTCTTTAGTCTTCTCCTATGAGGAACATTAACCTGTTACTATTTTCTGTTTGCAACCCATCGTGTTTAAGTAGGATCAGACAGGCAACACAAATTCAGTTAGTCCTAGTACTGGCTGAACATTACTCCCATCTACAGCCCTTTTGGTGGCCTCCAGGAAACATGCATGTGGTTTCTGTCAGGTTTCTAGTAGACAAGCATTGATGTCAGAAAAATCACTACCACCAGTCTCACTCGAGAGGCAAAGACTGAATGGAGGAAGAACGATTGGCCTACCCCTAGGATATCCTCTTGCTTTCCTGTATCAGGGCCAAAGAGGTGCACTGACAAAGCAGCAGAATAACATTTGCCCAGATTGGTCCATTTGCCTGTGAAAGCAACCTCACCGTCTGGATATACACAGCACAATGTACCTGACAGAAAGAATGTCAGCCTCCGGAACTGTCAGCAGGGACCCCTTCGTCATGAGCACTTATCCAGCCCCCTCCTCTGCTTCTCAAGCAGAGTGCTGCTGGACAGATAGTTTGACCCTCTGAGCACAGTCCTGCACGACTGCTGTCTATGGGAGTTTTCTCACTCACATCAGTGAGGGTAGGGTCGAGCCTTGTAAAAAACTCAGAGAGAGATACAAAGATGTCAGCCATTCCTCTGGAAAAATCTTCCTGTTTAAAGGCAGTTGATACAATGGAAGGATATTGCAAATCACTCTCATCACCATGAACACAGTCCTTTAGTTGTGTTAGGTTGTTCCGATACCCACACCCCAGCCAGATGGAAAAAACTATAAAATATATTTGTACAGAAAGGAAAGATTTCTGCAGACCACACATTAGGCTAATGCCTAGCTAACCACATGGGCAGAAGATGCAAATTTAAAAACCACTGTTGGTCCCCTTGAAGTCAATTGTGAAATATCCACTGATTTCAGTGTAGCAGGATTGGTCCTTAAGAATAACAGGAAAGAAGAAAAAAACACATCAGTGAGACTCATGGTTATTGCTGCGAGTCAGTCATGCAAGAGTATATGTTCTATGTGGTAATTGGACCAGTAAGATAAAACTCTATATATTGGGTCTTACTTTAAGTGCTCACTTATGTTTACAATAAAATAGCTTTGAAAATATCATTCCACAGAAAACCGAGTCATAGAATAAGCATGGAATGTTAGCTGGACAATACAGATTCATACCAGTTAGAGACTCAGAACCTGGTTTATTAGTAGACCCTAAGGATATCAATTATGAATTTGGTCCTTGAATAATTGGGATAGCGGTGGTTAGGATAGTTAAGAAATGTTGCACAAGCTGTCAACACCACAAAGATTTGAAGACATCACCCGTTTTAGAGATAATTAGGAATGTATGAATCTTATTTCCAGTTCAGTCACAGGACTTGTCCCACATAGACTGAGTCTTAATAAAGAACAGATGCACCCCAAAGAACATTTCAATTTGGCAAATGACATAAGTTTGAGGTATAATCTAGGAATGAAAGGCCAGTTTTTTTATCCACCAACATGCTAGCACTTGTGAAGTGGTTGTGAATTCTGGTTCCCCTCAGAAGCACATTAAGTTTTCTGTCAGGGAAAGTTGCTAAACCATGTTTTAAAACATTGATTGATTTGAAGGTCATTTGCACATTTGCTGCAAACCCTGAAACAATTGTGTTTTTTGGTAAAAGTGCACGTCAGTTTCCTGGAGCCCATTTCCCATCATTATAATTGTCATGTAACAGCTTATTGTCGAGCCAAACCATCTGCAACACTTCGGTACTTTATTAAGACATTAAACCTTACCACAGTAGCAATTAACTCTTTGCAATCTGTTTTTGAACAGCGAGGCTAAGTCCATTCCTCTTTTATATTACCACAGCGCTAAACAAAACCACAATATGGTCCAGATGCAATCCTGAGTTTGGGAAGCTTTGCATTGGTCCACCTGCACAAAGTGCCCTGGAGCCATGTTACCCAGCCACAGAAGGATCTGCCCCGCATAGGCAAATTCTCAAGTGGTGTAGAACTGCTATAGCAGCTTCTATGCCACCACCACCCCACCTACCCATACCTGAAATCAGCGAGGGGGCATGGCTGGGAAAAAGGAGGAATGGCTGGGTCATCCATGTGAACATGTGCATTTTCTCCCCATGAAAGAATTTATCCACAATAATCACATCACCTCTCTTCCTTCTTTTTGATAAGCTAAACAGATAGAGCTCTTTAAGTCTCTCACTGAAAGGCATTTTTCCCAGCCCTCGAATCATGTTTGTGACTCTTTTCTGCACCCTCTCCAATTTCAATGTCTTTTTAAAAATACTTGAAAGCACCTTTGCACTCCCCTGCTGTCCAGATGCCCTGAGGCTTTTGGGCCCAGCTGAGCATCTGGCCCTATATTTTTAGGGACTATTATCCACCAAGTACA
Source organism: Lepidochelys olivacea (assembly GCF_965140295.1). Taxonomy (NCBI): domain Eukaryota; kingdom Metazoa; phylum Chordata; order Testudines; family Cheloniidae; genus Lepidochelys; species Lepidochelys olivacea. The sequence goes on from NC_140417.1 coordinate 106,351,718, forward strand.
CACTGGTAGAATAACTACCAATGAGATTGGTTTCTATTTCACACAGATCTGAACTAACACGGGCCTCTCTTTTTCAGTGATTCAGTTCATTAGCTGTGTGGCCTTTGGGCCACATGCCTAAACTGATCTCAAATGGGAAACTTGACATAGGTATAACATTTGGCCCATGTTAGGTCTTCAACACCACCCCAAGTGCAGACCTTTTGGTTTCTCCTGACCCAGACTGTCACTGAAGACAAGTAAGCCCTGGGAGTGGGATCCACGCACACTGCTTGTCTTCGACTCCCTCAGGGAACGGATGGGTAGGATCCCCTGGGGGACTAATATGAAGGGGAAAGGAGTCCAGGAGAGCTGGCTGTATTTCAAGGAATCCCTGTTGAGGTTACAGGGACAAACCATCCCGATGAGTCGAAAGAATGGTAAATATGGCAGGTGACCAGCTTGGCTTAACGGTGAAATCCTAGCGGATCTTAAACATAAAAAAGAAGCTTACAAGAAGTGGACGTGCACAAGTCCATGGGGCCGGACGAGTTGCATCCGAGAGTGCTAAAGGAATTGGCGGCTGTGATTGCAGAGCCATTGGCCATTATCTTTGAAAACTTGTGGTGAACGGGGGAAGTCCCAGATGACTGGGAAAAGGCTAATGTAGTGCCAATCTTTAAAAAAGGGAAGAAGGAGGATCCTGGGAACTACAGGCCAGTCAGCCTCACCTCAGTCCCCGGAAAAATCATGGAGCAGGTCCTCAAGGAATCAATCCTGAAGCACTTACATGAGAGGAAAGTGATCAGGAAGAGTCAGCATGGATTCACCAAGGGAAGGTCATGCCTGACTAATCTAATCGCCTTCTATGATGAGATTACTGGTTCTGTGGATGAAGGGAAAGCAGTGGATGTATTGTTTCTTGACTTTAGCAAAGCTTTTGACATGGTCTCCCACAGTATTCTTGTCAGCAAGTTAAAGAAGTATGGGCTGGATGAATGCACTATAAGATGGGTAGAAAGTTGGCTAGATTGTCGGGCTCAACGGGTAGTGATCAATGGCTCCTTTTCTAGCTGGTGTCAAGTGGAGTGCCCCAGGGGTCGGTCCTGGGGCCGGTTTTGTTCAATATCTTCATAAATGATCTGGAGGATGGTGTGGATTGCACTCTCAGCAAATTTGTGGATGATACTAAACTGGGAGGAGTGGTAGATATGCAGGAGGGCAGGAATAGGATACAGAGGGACCTAGACAAATTGGAGGATTGGGCCAAAAGAAATCTGATGAGGCTCAATAAGGATAAGTGCAGGGTCCTGAACTTAGGACGGAGGAACCCAATGCACAGCTACAGACTAGGGACCGAATGGCTAGGCAGCAGTTCTGCGGAAAAGGACGTAGGGGTGACAGTGGACGAGAAGCTGGATATGAGTCAGCAGTGTGCCCTTGTTGCCAAGAAGGCCAATGGCATTTTGGGATGTATAAGTAGGGGCATAGCGAGCAGATCGAGGGACGTGATCGTTCCCCTCTATTCGACATTGGTGAGGCCTCATCTGGAGTACTGTGTCCAGTTTTGGGTCCCACACTACAAGAAGGATGTGGATAAATTGGAGAGAGTCCAGCGAAGGGCAACAAAAATGATTAGGGGTCTGGAACACTTATGAGGAGAGGCTGAGGGAACAGGGATTGTTTAGTCTGCAGAAGAGAAGAATGAGGGGGGATTTGATAGCTGCTTTCAACTACCAGAGAGGATGGTTCTAGACTATTCTCAGTGGTAGAAGAGGACAGGACAAGGAGTAGTGGTCTCAAGTTGCAGTGGGGGAGGTTTAGGTTGGATATTAGGAAAAACTTTTTCACTCGGAGGGTGGTGAAACACTGGAATGCGTTACCTAGGGAGGTGGTAGAATCTCCTTCCTTAGAAGTTTTTAAGGTCAGACTTGACAAAGCCCTGGCTGGGATGATTTAATTGGGGATTGGTCCTGCTTTGAGCAGGGGGTTGGACTAGATGACCTCCTGAGGTCCCTTCCAACCCTGATATTCTATGATTCTATCTGCAAGAAGTAAGTTCTCCCTGGAGCTTCTATATTTTAAACTGAAGACTTGATCCTAGCAGGGAAGAAGGCAAGGGAGGGAATGGTGCCTGTTTTTTCTTGCACTGAGTCCAAATCCCTGGGGCTGACCGGTCCAAATACAAGTTCAGTCTGTGCCCTCCCTTTATCCCCTTCCTTAATTAGATGAAAGTAAATACCCAAATTCTAGATGAATTTTTCATCTAGATGAACCTAGATGAAAAAGCCACATAAGCAGTTTGTTCTGTGTGACATTGCAAAAATTCCAGATTTCGAATAGAATAGAGCTAGGGGTTAGATCCCAAGCCCTGCAAAGGCTCCAGCAGTGCAAAGCAGCCTTAAATTTGGTAGATTCTCCTTGTGGGAATACTCAGGTCTCAGTCCCCAAGGGAAAATGGGGCATGGACGAGTCATCTAATATGCCCCAGCAATCCCCAGCTCCCAGAATAGGCCTATGAGACCCTTGTCGCAACAGCTGGTTAAAATTAAACCTTGGGCCCTTCCTTTGCTTATATTTTTCTTTCATTTGGTGGGAGCCACTTTATTTTAAGTTGCTCTTATGTGGTAACTGGATAGTACATTTAAAATGTTGTTGCTGGTTATTTGAAATAAATGCAATGTGGAGGAGTATCTGATTTTTGAATCGGCACATAATTTTTTAGATATATGTCACCTATATTACAACTCCTGTTCTGTTTTCTCTTTGATGGGATTGTTTCCTGTTTCATCACAAAAAAGATTTACAGGCTGGGGGGAGATGCCTTATCGTGAGGGATTTAAGAAGCTGTATCTAGTTAGCTTATAGAAAAGAAGATCAAGAGGTGACTTGATGATTATGCTATATAAGTACTTTCACAGGCAGAAAATATCAGGTAATGAAAGGCTCTTTAATCTAGCAGAGAAAGGCATAACAAGAACCAGTAACTAGAAGCTGAAGTGAGACAAATTCCAATTAGAAATAAGTTACACATTTTGTAACAGTGTGAGGATGACTAACCATTGGAACAAACTCCGAAGGGAAGCAGAGGATTCTCCAGCTCTTGATGACTGGTTGCATTTCAGGAAGGTATGCTTTTGTCAAACACAAATTATTGGTCTCAATGTGGGAGTATCTGAGTGAAATTCTATGGCCTGTGATATATAGGCCATCAGAAAAGATGATCGAATGGTGCCTTCTGGCTTTATAATCTATGAATTATGACAAAGGCTACCAAAAAGAGATGCAATATTATTGAGAGAAGTGATGAAAGTGAAATAGTCATAGGGTCTGATCCTGCATCGACTGAATTCAATGAGAGCAGGATTGGTCCTGAGATCTTTCCGGTTGAGATGCCAGCTATTAATTTGGATGGTGGTTATTTGATTCAAAAGAAAGCCAGCAGAATCAAGTTAAATAGACAAAGATATATTCACATCTCCTTAAACCGGGAGACATCACAACTCACTGATAACCTAAATTAGATTGAGCTAGTACTATCTGTAATTAAGATCTTTCGCTATGAACAAGGATGGTGGACAAAGTGAATTAGGAAAGGAAACAGTCCATATGTTCATTCAAAACAATAACCAGAAATTTTAACTATTATGTTGCTATATTATGTAGCAAGCAAAAAATAACATTTCAAAAATACATTTTACCAATGGAAATCTGAAAAATATTCAGAATTAAAAAGACTCACTAGAAATGCTGGAGATATTTATTAATTAATTAGCTAAATGACCGCATCATTTTTATACACAGTTTTCTTTAATAAATATTTCATGAATTGCACATAATTATTAGTAACATCAACTTTAGTGAATTAATTACTGCCAATTCCTATTAATAAAATTCATCTTGTAATAAATAATGTTAGTTTATTACAAAGTACTAGTCTCAGAGGTATTCACATCTGTCAGTTGCCTTCTACTTCAGGCTAAAAGAAAGGTAATCAAATAACTGTAATTATTGTACTAAATACATCACCGTTTGTTTAAAATGTCAATGGGAATGGATAAAGGCATTTATAACTATCTGAACTGAATATTCTAATCTGCAGCAGTGTAAGTGCAGATGACAAAGATGGAAAGTTGACATCAGGATAATGATTGACGTTCTTCAGGAAAACAGAAATATCAGCAAGTGGTTACCTTGATGGCATGGTAACAGACTTTCATTTGCAGGTCACTGGCCCAAGTTAATAACTAGCAGTGATCACAGTATGAGGGCTGCTAATTGGCCCATGTGAAATGAGTGGTGGTCTCAGACCAATTCATAGAGACAGGTCTCTGCAGCATAAAAACTTATCATCCTGTCATTGTATGACGTCTTCACCGGCCATCTCCTCAGAGAGACCAATGGACATGGAGACTGTTCTACACTCTCCTGCATACAGGTGGTCTGTACAGCTCAAGACACAAGCACATTGGCCAGGCATTGTGGAAAAGCTAGCCCATTTTGCACCTGTCCTGTGGACTTTGGTCAGCATGGTAATAGAACGAATACAAGCACTAAATTCACATTTAAATCTTATTGATTTTAAACACAAACAAAGGAATGTCAGCAAGCCCATTTGGAGAGCACACACTCCTTTACGATGATTATATATGACTTACCATGCTGAGAAGCAGTGTCGTCTCATTGATAAGGCACTGGACTGGGACTCAGAAGACCTGGATTGAATTCTTGGCTGTGCTACTGATATGTTGGAAGATCTTGATCAAGTAATTTCCCCTTCCTGTGCCTTGGTTTCACCATCTGTAAAATGAGGATAATGATACTGACCTTTTGTGTAATGCATTTTGGGATCTATCGATTAAACGTGCTAAGAGCTAGAGCTATTATTATTATTTAGTAGTATACTGGCTAAACTCTAGCTCCTCCCTCATGGATGTGGAGGTTCTTCAGACACAGAATGGTTGTTGTTTTGCTGTGCAATAGGAGGCTTGTGAGGAGACATGCAGGAGGTGTACACACCTTTTGTGCGTGGAGCTGAGCTCTTCATGAGCCCCCTTCCAGACAAAGTTCTCCAATGAGAGACAGGACTGAGGCCATGCTAGGAAATCCACCACTGAGCAGTTCCTCCCCTTCTCCACTCTGCATTGTGACATGGAGCCTATTTCAGCTACTGAAAGCATCTGCTCCCATCCACACATCTGCCAAATACCCACTGTGGCGGCTTTGACTGACCACTGGGCTGAGGATTCAGTAAGACAGACTGAAACCCCACTACTACTCCCTGGAGGACAGCCAGGAACCCAGGCATGGTTAAGGTGAATTTAGATTTTCATTTGCAGTCAGATATGCTGAAGTTGCTGCAATGCTTATTATACCCTCACACCTCCATTAGCTGAATGGCGGAATGTTAGGCTTACAGAACTTGAAAACTCCACTGGCGACATCTGTCAAACTTCTAGAGTCTTTGGACGAGCTGCATGTGGCTCCCAGAGTTTATAAGCTCCATCAGATATATATTCAGTGACAGAGTGCTCAGGGCAAGTTTAGCCTCATCCCTATAATCCGCATGGCTTGTAAGAGTCCAAGTCTTCTGGCTTTATGCTGCCCTCAAGCTCTTCATGGTTTTTGCAGGTTTTTGTCAAACTTATAAGAATCCCCTTGCGCTCAATACTTCAGAAGAGTAGGGGACAATTGCAGCTCTAAAAGGAACAGCTTTTAGCCTTGGCATTGTCCTTTCCTCCACTCTTCTCTGCCAGGTCCCCAAACCAAGTGTGGCTTGGGCTCTTGCATGCTTTGATTTCACCATGCACACCATGCAATGCTGGAGTTTTATGGACAGAATGTGTCCGTGGATTGACACGCTGCTGGGCTGTCATGCAGCTGTCTGTGAGCGACACTGCAGGCTCTTGTTCTGCTCTGGGAGGGTGGGGGGGACTTCTCCCTTTGTGCCCAGGCCACGTCTTGCCAGTGGGTATTATTCTATCTTGTCAGCTGCCTGCAGTCATTGGCTAGGTAATGTAATTATGCACTTGTCCTCTGTTTCTGACAAGTGATTTATGTATCCAAATGCCTGCATGATGCTAGACTCAACTTGAGCATTAACATATTTCGGAGGGATGAGCACAGCTTGGTCCAGTTTCTGTAACAGCTCCACTGCCCACGGGAAACAGTTTATGAGTTCCCAAGCTGTCTATGATAATCTGAGCTAGCTTCCAATTGGAACCAGCCAGTGGTGGGTTCTGGTGATCTTCCCCTGAAATACGACCCCGTTTTGGAATCCTCTCACTATTTCTATATATATATACTGAAGAGTCTATTTGCATGCAGACAGTTACTCCTGCTCTTGAGTTGCCTGGCAGCTTGATAACACATCTTCAGGCCGAGCAGGAGGGGCATGAAGATTTGGAGTCACGTGGAACAGATGAGCAAAGTAATGAATATGTTTTCATTGAATTAAACATTAAAACAAATAATATACTGTATTGATTTCTATTTATCTGTGCCGGGCCCCACACGGATGCACAAAGGATGCTCCTTTGCCTCCCTGTGCGGGAGCTGGGAACAGCTGCAAGTCCTTGCATTCACGGAGCACAAGTGCTGCCAAAACTAGCCCCCTTGAAAGTACAACAGCCTTTCCAAGGGGGCAAGTCATGCCAGGGAAGAGATGCTGCATCTTTGGAAAGAGCTATGCAGTAGCTACATCTCTTGGAGCTCCAGAGGCCACTGTGTCTGTGCCTCCCCCGATGCAGGGCTGTACCATACTGCCACAGCTGCAGTCAGCAGAGGATCCCAGCATTATAAAAGATGGGGGGCAGTGACAGGGCATTCCTTATGAGGGTTCTGGAACTTGCTCCCCCACTTGGTTTGAAATAACCCAATTTGGTGGCCTTCTGGACAGGCTAAAGCCTTCAATTTGGCAGGGGCTTTGGAGAGGGCTGAGGGACTCTTGGGGTCCCTTCCACCTCTACATTTCTATGTTTCCTGTAATGATGAAAGGGTGGGAGGAGGTTGGTGTAGGTGGTTGGCAGGCTAGCAGAGATCTTGCCTGTATTATTAGTATTTTAATGTCATTATGCCTTTTGTTTGGGGTGTTACTGTGTGTTCAGGTGTCTTAAGCTTTGTTTTGGCATCTTTATTGTTATTTAAATCAAAATTAGTAAAAGTACAATGGATCCCTCTGTTCTCAAAAGAGAATTTCACTTTTTTCCATCTGAAGAAGAAATTGCAACTCACCACAGAATTCCATATTAAACTGCCAGAGAACCTTGGTCCAGCCTGTTACAGAATACAAGGGCCCCTGACCATAGGGAATGACCCTCCACTAGCTGCAGAGGACTCTAAAGTTTAGCTGAATGCTTCCTCTGTGCTATACATTGCTTCCCTTTGATGGTGTCTGTAGATGGCTAACAATAGTAATACCACTGTTAATGGGCACATAGCTAGCATCTTAAGAACTTTAAATTCCCACTATGGTTTCGAAGAGCAATTACCTGAAATGAAGGAGAAAAGGGCAGAAGTCACCATTAAGCCCACTTTATCTTGTAGACTTAATTTATCTGGGAAACAATGTGATGGGTGCTTTAGAAAACCAATAGATACAATAGGTAGATTATATAGACAGAGTGGGAAGGGTAGGCTTGTGGTTAAGTCTGGGACTCAGGAGATCTAGATTCAGTTCTTGATTCTGCCACAGACTGTGTGACCTGGGAAAAGTCAATTCATTTCTCTGTGCCACCAGTCCCCATCTGTAAAATGGGAATAATATTTCTCTTCCCCCATCGTTTGTCTGTCTTGTCTATTCAAACTTCAGGGCAGCACTGCTTCATGTATTTGTACAGAGCTAAGCATAATGGAGCCCAGATCTCAGCTGGGGTTTCTAAGCACTATAGTAATATAAGTAATGGTCGATGGCTGAAGCTTTCACTATCACACCTAATTTGGGAATTTGAAATGATGCAATGTTTCTTTTTGAATTTCTGCGTGGTATTCCACCATAAAAGATTTTGTTGTCTGTCATTCAACTTAACATAATGAACAGTTCATTATTGCATTCTCTGGCGTAATATTAAAGCTTGTGAAAAGTTTTTCAACTTGAGTCACACCTAAGATTTAATTATGTGGCTTGTTCTCATTTCTGGACATTTCATGATTAGGTTTCGGATTTCTGCATGTTGATAATGTCACACAGGTGTTTTAAATCAAACAATATGGATCTGCCATTCTTGAATCTTATATTTCCACACATACACGCATCACTGTTGTATCTAAGCGGTTATCCAACTCCTCCTTTCACTCATTTTTATTAGTAGATTTGATCTGGTTTCTTTAGAATTATATACTGAATGGCAGCTGTAAAGAAAAGAGGTTTTTAAAGACTTTGCAGGAGGTTCTTTTATTTCGCTGCACTTTGCAGTATAGCACACCAAAAATATATATATATATATGAGACACAGATTTTTGAAAGTTTGGAGGAAAGAGCTGGAAAGAAATTGGAGAAAATCTAGCTTAACTGCTCTCTCAATTTTGGAAATTGCAATTTGACAGCAATCTGATGGGCTGGAAAATAAACTTCTATACTTTTGCCTTCTAGGTTATATGATTGGTGTCAAATTGCTTAGATGAAATAAAGATTGAGATGCAGTCATATTTTTCCAGCTCTATACTATAGAAGTGGGGTCACAGTATTTGGGATCAAAAAGTTACTTATGAAGTTTATTCTCCACTGCTGATAGCACTTAAAATCAAGAGTTTAGAGAAGCTTATCATGTAGATGTGCCTTTGGATCCAGATCTTTGTAGTATCTTGTAGTTCTCTGATATGCAGTCTTTAATATAGTGTTCTATTACTTCTGGGCCATAATCCTATAAGGCACTAAATATCCTGGCCCTGATCCAGCAAAGCCCTAAATAATTATATAACTTTCAAGCACACAAGTAATCCTGTTGCCTTTAATGTGTATCAAGTACATTTATCAGTTTGGATATTTACATCCTCAGATGCGGGGGTGTTCTTCCATGGCTGCCAAAACAGCAGCTAAGCTCACAGCCCCAAAATGGTAGAGTCTTTTTTAATGACAAGTCCACTCCTATGGTTAGCCATGAAAAACCATTTATTACAACCCTCAATATCTCATCCTCCTGGCACTGATGGGGAGGTCCTTATAAACACCTCTCCCTGACTGACCTTAGAAAATGTCCCATCAGTAGGGGGGGAAGCAAGAAAGGGAACATACAAGTATGAAACATTATAGCACCAGAACTCCCTTTCCTTTCTCCTCCCCTTCTCCCTTTCCCTTCTCCTCCCCTCCTCCCTGAAAAAAACCCAGCTACCCTACAGCAAGATAAGGACCTCCTCCAACACTATGAGTCAGATTTTAAGCCAAGTTTGTCTGCCCACTATCACCTGTGTAGACACAGAGAGTTGCTTTCCATCTGGGAGTCACAGTTATTTCTCTTTGTAGTATGGCGCTGACAAAGACAGAGGAGCAGCAACTGTCATGAAGAGGGCGACGGAAAGAAGAATTCTGGGAATTTCAATCCGTGACCGAGTCCCCAATGAAGTGATCAGACAGCAAAGTGGAGTGCAGGACATCTCTGTCGAGAGCAGGCATAGTAAAACGCGATGGGCTGGGCATATAGCGAGGCTCACTGACAACCGATGGACTGCAGCTGTCCTGAGTGGTACCCACAGGAACTGAAAAGAGCACTCAGCCGACCTCCAAAGAGATTGGAAGATTTTATTGTGAAAAGACATGACCGCACATGGAGAAGGAAGACCAGGATACAAGAAGAATGGAAGACGTATTGTGATCAGCGCAGTCTATATGAGGGCTGAAGGACCAATTGATCAAGGTGTGAAAAGCCTTACCTTGGATAAGGTGTCAAGGTGTCCAAGGTATGGGTAAGGCTTTTCCAATAATAGTAATAAAATAAAAAATAATATATCTAGCTCTTATACAGTGCTTTTCATCAGTAGATCTTAAAGCACTTTACAAAGGATATCTGTATCATTCTTCCTCTATACAAAGTACAGAAGTGAAGAGACTTGCTCAAGGCCATCCAGTAGGCCAGTGGCAGAGCCAGGAACAGAATCCAGCTCTTCTGAATTCCAGTCCAGTGCTATATTCACCAGACCACACTCAAATGGACGAGCTGCAAACCACAACAAGGCTGGAGCTCATTTCAAACAATGGATCTACTGAACTGTTGTCAGTCATAGAGCTCATGATTTTTATGAGCTGTCTTCTACAAGCAGTCCCCCTTTTACCACATCTGAAGGACTTGTTCGCTCTTCACAGCCTAAAGGAGCACCATGGATATTTTCTTCTGTACAGGGGGCCATAATGCAAAAAACAAATAAAACTCCTAAATTAATAAATAATAAAAATTAAGATATGTATAATATGCAAAAGCTGCTCATACACACACACCCATATTATATGTGTATGTCAACAAAATATGTTAAGAGGAGTAGCTGTACAAGCCACTAACAGTGATCAAACATATATGGATATATTTATTTACTCTTTACTTGGATTTAAAAGTTACCATCTGTTTTTCTGGGCACTGAACAGGTTAAAAACAAATCTTAATGTGTTTTGCCAAAATGCCCAGAATGGCTGGGGTAGGGCAATGATTTTCAACCTGCAGTCTGCAGACCCCTGGGGATTTGGAGACTATGTCTAAGATTTCCAAAGGGACCCGTGCCTCCATTTGAAATTTTTTAGGGGGTCCTCAAATGAAAAAAGGTCAAAAACCACTGGTACAGGGTAAAGCCCTTAAATGACTTGTAATAACCCTTAGGCTCCTAAGTGTCTGAGATACTTTTGAAAATGGGATTAGGCTCCTAAATCACTTGGATGCTTTTGAAAATTTTACCCGCCCATACTCTTTATCGTCAACAATAATCCCTTCATAATTTTGCACAACATTTCTATTTAAAAAGAACAAGGCAATGAATCAAAAAAATCTTGTCTGCCCAATATTAAAAGAGGGACACAGACAAAAGACAGGAAAAGCAAAGTTAAAGCTGACATTCTCTTCTATGCTGCCTGCTGTGTGGCTTTTTTTTACTTTATTTTATTTGACTGCAGAAAAACGTTAAATATAGTGCCAATATTAACTTTGAATTTCCTGGCTTTTATTAGTTCATTCCACCACCTTATTCAAATGTAAGGGCTTTAAAAAAATAATAATTGTCTTGCAACACACACACACAAAAATAAAAAATTAGCACCTATGATGAGGGGGGAAATCTAATTACCAGATATAAAAAGCAGCTAACAAGAACATTCTACACTGAGCATTATTCAGAAAAACAACACCTATGTTGCTGCTTCGATATTACCGAACACCAAGAATTGTCAGAAAAACATCTATTCTATGAATAATAGCCCAGCAGTCCCCCGAAGGACATCAGTACATGAGTAAGGAGGGAAAAAAAAAAAAAACCTTTGCCAAAATGGTGCTAATGCTCCACTGAAACTTAATTTTATAATTTACTGGCAGTCAAGATGGCAGGAAATAAAATAATTTGCTGTATTCTGCACAACAACCCTCTCTCCCTCCCCTCCGCCCCCGCTTTTCCTGGGAAGGGTAATTATCCCTAAAGAAAAAAAAAAGGAGAAGAAGAAGAAAAAAATACGACATCTCATATTAAGCTAAAGTCTCATCAAGAAGAGAAAGAGTGCCTCATTACATGTAATTACCAGGGAATTAGAAACATCATTTAACTAAATGAGCGAATAATGCTCAGGATATTGAAGAAACTTGCCTGCACTTCTGCAGAGCACTCTAAGTCCCATTACAAAAATTGCACCTCTTTAATGGAATAATTTTAGGCCTTGTCTGCCTTGCTTTAAAAATAAAGAGCCTCAGAAAGGCAGAAAGAGGCTGAAACTACCATAAACAACTGTTGAAAAGAGCTGCAGAGTAGTCTCTCCTGGAGACCCTGATTTAAAATGACTCATAATCTAACAATCATGAAAATTAAACCTGAGGATTTGGGGGTGGCACAATGTGGGGATGGGGAATGAATTATACTTCTTTAATTGTACTTACATGGGACTGCTATGTATATATAATTATATATTACATATAACAAATGAAAGATTCTAGGTTAAAGGTAATTCTTATAGACTGGGATATAAAGGTTGTGGCATTAGAAGTTAGCCTAAAAACAAAACAAATTGTTGCATACCTGCCAGATTTATGTTTACTGCCCCTATAATGCAATCATTTTCCAACCATATGAGACTTACCAGGGGATTTCAACACTGGCCATGGTTTAAGGTAATGTATTAATAAGTGTCCACCTTTTTTAGAACTATGGTCTTCAGTCTATCATGCATCTGCTAAATTGATTGGGGTGATGCCATGATGGCAGTATCATGAAACATATTAAGAAAAAACATCTGGAAAAAGCCACTATTTTTGGCAACACCAATAAGTGGATTGATCTGGTACCATAAGAACAAGGGTTCTCCTTACCATATATGGAACCTGGCTGTAGGAGTGGTTGGAAGGTCTGATCAAAAGGCCATTGAAAGCCAAATAGAAAGATTCACACTAAATTCAATGGGCTTTGGGTCAGGTCGTCAATCTTAGGCCTATGTCATGTGTGTGCGTATGGGGAATGGTATGACACTACAACAAAGTCTACTACAAGAAGCAAAGCTTTCATTTTACTCACACAGCAATTCATTCTGGCTGATTCATGTCACTGGAGAGAGGGACTTGGATAGTGAGTGGAATCTGAGGTCATTTAATGTTATAAGGGAGAGTGTGGGTGGAGTTATGAATCATTAAGGAAACATGGTTTGCCAGAATCTAGAAATGTCTGGAAAAAAGAGAATGGCGTCTTGTAATTTGAATGTATATAATACTGACTAGCTCATCTTATTTTTCAGTCCTCTGTGTTTAGTGTTGAAATCGTTAGATAGTTGTTTCTCAATTCTAATTGTAGTACATATAAAAGCTGCTGATCAATACTGTAAATATGTGATTGGTGTTTAGTGATTACAGATCATTGTATCCATTTTTTTCTTACTCAACATGACTAAAGTTGAAGGAGGTGCTACAAGAAGGGATTAAATAGACTGAACAAACATTTGTAAAGTAAAATATAGACTTTGGCAAGAGTTGTTAAGTTGCAAGGTGGAAACTGTTGTGTTCATCTAAAAAAATGCAGAAAATGGTTTTCCTTAGTTTCTTCAAGATTAAATGTGCCACTGAATGAAACTTCAGCACCACCTTCGTTTAGAAACAGTCTTTGTTCATCTTCAACTTCCAAACAATAGCATAGATCAATCAGTGATTTATGTTCTGAGAATAACTGAAAGGCAAAGCCTTGAACTTGATAAGAATGTTAAAACTTTATTTGTACAGTACTGCTTTCACTGTAACAGAAAATAAGCAATAAAAAAAAATGGTGCAACTGTCTTAATGTACTCTTCCAAATAGATATAAACTACTCCTGGCTGCTCATGGTAAAGAAACACAAGTGTGGCTGGAGACGGGAGAATTAAAGGAAGAACCAATTAAATCAACATTGACAACAACAAAAGATTGTTAGTTAACACTAAAAAAGACCTGATAATGGCTACAAGCATTCATATAGGAAAACATATGTTCCTATCATTGCTACCAATTCCACATCTGACAAGCATGCCCCAGAATATAATGCCCATGTTGTTGAAGACACCATACAAGAATGCAGAGAAAAAGATAAGACAGAAGGTCTTAGTCATTTTGTTTTTATTACCTGAGAAAATGACAAAGACAAGTACACTTCTCAGGTGCCATCGTCCTAAACTTCTGGCATTTAAACCTCACTGGAAAGAAAAAAAGCAATGGCTAACACAGTGCATTGCTAAAAGACATTATGGACTTTCAAAACATCTGCAATCCCTGCCATCCCAATGGCTGGCTGCCTGCTTGTAAGAAGAAGGCTGATAAGCCTGCTTCTCAGTGACACGGGGGAACTTCCAGAAAGACTGTGGGTGAAATCCTGGCCTCACTGGAGTCCATGGGACCTCAGCCATTGGCTTCAGTAAGGCCAGGATTTCACTCTGACTCTCTACATTTACGTCCAACTGCCATAAATATGTTAAACTTTATACTGAGCATGAGGATTGATCGAGACATTTGATGCAAGAAAAGATTCTACACAGAGAGGCAGTCTTACAAAGGTAAGTGAAGGAGAGTTCAGAGGGCCATGACTTTAATCAGCTATCTCACTATTTGGTTAAATCCAACTTGTATGTAGACACCCTGGGACTAATGCAAGGAGAGAAGGAAAAAGAAAAAGTGGAGTGGAGCCTGTGGGGCTATAGAAGGAATTTGCTGCTGGCCTCGATTTGTATCTTACTGCCTCCTTTCTAATCCCTTGATCTCCTGGCCCCCACCATAAAAGCTTTTTAAAAGTGCAAATTTGCCACCCTTTAAATCTCATGTCTAACCCCCTGATCGGCACAATTAGATTTTGGGTGTTTAAAATTTAGTCACATCTTTTGGGAGACTGCACATTTCAATCACAATTATGTGCTGAATATTTCATGATATGTATCTTTTGTATATAATTAGGAATAAAAAATGTAATCCTAAAAAGTTGTTTAATAATTTAAACTATTGAGGATTTGATTAAGGGCACTTGGGAACTAGCGGGGGAAGGATTTAATTGTGGCCAAGGGATAAATTCAAGGACTTCAAAGATCTTTTTTTTTAAAAAATTTAAACCAAGTACTGTGATTTTAAAAACCAGATTTTAAGTCTGAATGGAACAAGGAATTTCCCCAGGTAAATCCCCATCATTTAATTAGTGGAATAGGACATGAGTTTTTGCATAACAGACCATTTGTCTGAAGTTTGATTTCAAAAGTTTATCTATAATACTTCCCATAACTGTTTCCTCCAAATTCTCCCTAACAGACACTAATGTCGTCACACAGAAATAAAGCACATTCCTCATTGTACTACCGAGGCAACACTCTCTTTTCAGTGATCCTATGCTTAGGGGTTGCTAAGTGAAAGCTACAAATGAAACCCAACACTCCCCTAACCAGGGAACTCTACCAGCCCTCTTTCCTATACACAGTGTCTTCTGTTATGGAACCCTGCTTTCTTTTGGGATTCCTGCTGATACTTGCACTAGGAAAGGGAGTATTGTCATTGAAAGAACAAATAACGTAAGTGGAATATTATTTTCCCCTAACTTAGGATGTGATTCCTGGTATTTCTCCTTCAGCAGGATTCTCCTACAAGGATTCCACTGATTACAACATTACAGCCAGAAAAATAAAAAGAGGGAAACTGTTTCCTGCTTTTCTCCTCAAAAGCAGTTGGTGATGTTGGGATTCAACCAACGGTCAAAATACTCTCACACATAAAGCTCCCGAGATACTTAGGGAAAGGGAAACGATCCTTTCACGAACATACGCTGGAGTTTCAGTGTCAATAGCAAGTGGCTCTTACCCACACTAGGAGAACGAACCTGGAGGAGATTCTGCCAACCTTGAGTAGCCAAACGTTTTCCAACTGCTATTTAATAACACTCACCTTACAAACAGGAGCAATATTCAGGCTATTTGGGATTTTATTTTATTTTATTTGTCTGACATCCCTGGCTGATACAGAGGATGAGGATAGGATGGGATAACTCTGGAGGCAAACAAAGCAAATCACTTATCTAAAGATAAGAGGATTTTTTTCCCTTATCCGAACGAGAAGGAATAATCTGTGTCCCCTCAAAGCTCTAAGAGTGGAGGCCTCTCCGTCTCATACCTGCCAGAGCTGCACATCTCTAAGGGAAATACTCCTACATCTTTTCAGCAACTTCGCAGTCACAGACAAGCATCTCAGGGAACAAGCAGCAGCTGCACATGTGGATGTAAAGCTAAAAAAGGAAGGTGCCTCCAGTGACAGCAACTGGCAGCTCTATAGGCAGCAAATAAAACATTCATATTGGACTAAAGACTTTGAATTGCTCGTAAGAGACTCCAGAAAATGAGAACAAATAACGTGATAAGAAACTTCTAAATATTCCCCATCTTTCTGCTTCTTTCTTTTGTCTGCTGTTCAGGTTATAGCTGTGTAATTTTCTTAAGCTTTACAAAGTGGTATGTGCCGCATGGCCATTTAGGCCAAAATGCAGCAGTTAAGGTTTTCTTCTTAATAGTGTTTTTCTTGATGGCCCTTGGTTTGCAGAGCCAGAATTATAATTTTTTCTTCCTACATGGTGCTGAATATAATTCCACAGAATTAGAAGAGAGAGAACAACATCTTTCATTTTAAAAAGATACAGACTCTAAATGATGTTACATTTCAGCTTCTCCTTCCTCCCTCCCCCAACCATCCTCTACTATTTCCTACAGCAAATAAGAAAGGTAAATCTTAATTTCTTCATGCTCAAATGTGTCTTTTTTTATATACCCCAAAATAGTTTCATTGTATGATAATAATTTGCACTTAATACAGCATCTTCCACCCAAGGATCTCAAAGTACATAACTAACACTAATATTTCAGCCTCACAATCAATCCTGTGAGGTATTATCCCCATTTTACAGCTAAGAGCAACTGAGGCACAGAGTGAGATTAAGTAACACAAAGTTATACACTAAGTATGTGACAGAGTCAAGAATGAAACCCATTCTGTGAATTGAGACATGAGAGAGATGGGTTCAATGCCTGGCTTTGCCATGGACTTCCTGTGTGACCTTATCCAAGTCACTTCCTTTCTCTGTGCCTCAGTTCACTACCTGTAAAATGAAAAGGAGTACTTGTGGCACCTTAGAGACTAACCAATTTATTTGAGCATGAGCTTTCGTGAGCTACAGCTCACTTCATCGGATGCATACCGTGGAAACTGCAGCAGACATTATATACACACAGAGATCATGAAACAATATCTCCTCCCACCCCACTGTCCTGCTGGTAATAGCTTATCTAAAGTGATCATCAAGTTGGGCCATTTCCAGCACAAATCCAGGTTTTCTCACCCTCCGCCCCCCCCCCCACACAAACTCACTCTCCTGCTGGTAATAGCCCATCCAAAGTGACAACTCTCTTCACAATGTGTATGATAATCAAGGTGGGCCATTTCCTGCACAAATCCAGGTTCTCTCACCCCCTCACCCCCCTCCAAAAACCACACACACAAACTCACTCTCCTGCTGGTAATAGCTTATCCAAAGTGACCACTCTCCCTACAATGTGCATGATAATCAAGGTGGGCCATTTCCAGGATGCATTTAGCCGTATGGAGTGGAAATCTATCAACTGCATGAAAAAACTTGTACAGATACAGACAGCTGTGTGTATATAATGTCTGCTGCAGTTTCCACGGTATGCATCCGATGAAGTGAGCTGTAGCTCACGAAAGCTCATGCTCAAATAAATTGGTTAGTCTCTAAGGTGCCACAAGTACTCCTTTTCTTTTTGCGAATACAGACTAACACGGCTGTTACTCTGACACCTGTAAAATGAGGACAATAATATTTCTCCCCTCTCGACCTTGGTCTGTTTTGTTTATCTAGACGGTAGATTCTTCCGAGTAAGGACTGTCTCACAATGTGTCTGTAACAGTGCCTAGCAATCCAGGGCCCCAATCCTGATTGTGAACTGTTGGTACTCCTGGAATACAAAGATTAAATAAGTAACTAGACAGTCCTCTGCTTTCCCATTCTTCCTCCTCATGGCTGCTTAGTTTATCATCTTATTTGATTTGGACATGTCATAAAATAGCTATGGAAAGAAGAAACGTATATTAAAAATGTTAAAAGAACTGACATGCCCAATTTTATCTAGCTTTTGTTTGGAGGTTTTGGGTTCATTTTTACATACCTTCAGATTCCAAGGGATTTTGGTGTGATTTAAAAGAAACATGCTAAAGGAAGTGTGAGAAAACAAGTTGCGAGAATATGTCAAAGTGTGTATTAAACTCCACCATAATACATGTGCTATCAAAGCATAAGGAAAAATATATAGGAAAGGTATGAGAGCAAGAGGACATACAAGATGACTGGCTAAAGGTAACAATTGCACCAATCCTGGAGAAAGGAGATTGTGTCAATCCAAATAATTATAGTGGTATAAACTTATTAGCAGTACTGGGAAAAATCATGATGAAAGTAATTGTCAGTGGATTATGGACAGTTTTAGAGAAGTAGTGGGCAAGGAACAGTGGAGCTTTAAACCAGGCTGAAGTTCCATTAATCAGATAGTCATGTTCCAACAGCTGATGGAAAAAAAGTGAGAATGGGGATTAAAGACCTTTGCTGTTTTCATAGACTTCATGAAGGCACTTTATTTGGTTTGGAGGGACGCATTGCAGAAAGTATGAAATCACATGGATCACTTTTCATCATGTTCTTAAACTAGATATTAAGAATGGTAGGCGAGTCAGAAGGTGCAACACTGGGTAGAGTCTCAGACTTTTAGGCCAGAAGGAACCATCATGATCATCTAGTCTGACCTCCTAAACATCACAGGCCACAAAACCTCACTCACCCACCCACCCACTCCTGTAATTGACTCATAACCTCTGGGTGAGTTACTGAAATCCTCAAATTTTGATTTAAAGACTTCAAGTAACAGAGAATCCACCATTTACGCCCAGTTAAAACCAGCAAGTGACCCGTGCTTCATGCTGTAGAGGAAGGCGAAAAAAACCTCAGAGTCTCTGCCAGTCTGACCTGGGGGAAAATTCCCTCCCTATCTCAAATATGGCAGCCAGTTAGACCATGAATATGGGGGCAAGACCCATCAGCCAAACACCTGGGAATGAATTCTCTGTAGTAACTAGGAGTCCTCCACATCTAGTGTCCCATATTGGGCATTGGAGATATTTACTACTTGCAGTCGAGGACAGGCCATTGTAGGCAACCACATCATACCATCCCCTCCATAAACTTATCAATCTCAGTCTTGAAATAATTTGGAGTTTTTTCCCCACTACTCCTCTTGGAAGGCTGTTTCAGAACTTCACTCCTCTGATGTTAGAAACCTTTGTCTAATTTCAAGCCAAATCTTGTTGGTGGCCAGTTTATAGCCATTTGTTCTTGCACCAATATTGGCCCTTGTCTTAAATAACTCTTTTTCTTCCCTCCTATTTATCCCTCTAGTGAATTTATAGAGAGCAATCATATTTTCCCTCAGCCTTTGTTTAGACAGGCTAAACAAACCAAACTCCTTAAGTCTCTTCTTTTAAAGTAGGCTCTCTATTGTTCTAATCAGCCTAGTAGCCCTTCTCTGCACCTGTTCCAATTTGAATTCATCTTTCTTAAACAAGAGAAACAGAATTGCACAGCATTCCAGATGAGGTCTCACCAGTGTCTTGTATAACGATAATATTTCTCTGTCTCTACTGGAAATTCCTCACCCGATTCATCTTAGGGTTACATTAGCCTTTTTCACAGCCATATCCCACTGATGACTCACACAGGTCTCTCTCCTCCTCCATCTCCTCCAGCTGATTTGTCCTCAGTTTATAGCAAAACTTCTCGCTCTTAGTCCCTAAGTTCATGATCTTGCCATTTGCACTATTAAATTTCATTCCATTTTTGTGAATCCAATTTTCAAAGTCATCCAAATCTCCTTGTATGATATTCTAGTCCTCCTCTGTATTAGCAATACCTCCTAACTTTGTGTCATCTACAAATTTTATGCACACAGTCCCACTTTAGAGGAACTCCACTAGTAACCTCCCTCCAGCTTGACAGCTCACCTTTCAGTATGACCTGCCTTTAACCAGTTCCTTAACCACCTTTTAGGTCTCATCTTAATCCCCATCTTCTCCAATTTAACTAATAATTTCCCATGTGAAATTGTATCATATGCTTTACTGAAATCCACTAGATCTACTGCATTTCCTCTGTCTGTGAAATCAGTTATCTTCTGAAAGAAAGGGATCAGGTTGGTCTGGCACAATCTACCTTTTGTAAAACCATGTTGTATTTTATCCCAGGTACCATTAACCTTTGTGCCCTTAATTGCTTTCTCTCTCAAAATTTGTTCTAAGACCTTGCATACAATTGAGGTCAAACTACTACCGACCTGTAGTTTCCTGGATCACTTTTTTTCCCCTTTCTTAAAGATAGTACTATATTTGCAATTCTCCAGCCATAGGGTATTACCCTTGAATGTACAGGTTCAATTAAAATCCTTGCTATTAGACTTGCAATTTCATGTGCCAGTTACTTTAATATTCTTGGCTGGAGATTATCCAAGAGATTACCCCTGATTTGGTCCCATCAAGCTGTTTGACCTTCCACTTCAGATGTGGTAATTTCTACTTCCATATACTCATTCCCATTAGCCATACTGCCACTGTCCCTAAATTCCTTATTACTCTTACTAAAAACTGAGGCAAAGTATTCATTTAGGTGTTGGGCTATGCCTAGATTATCTTAAATCTCTACCCCATCCTCAGTGCTCAGTGGTGCCACCTCTTCATGCCTTGGTTTTTCTTTTCTTCTCTTTTTACATTCATACGGATAAAGAATCTTCTACTATAGTTTTAATTTCCTTTGCAAGATCCAATTCTGCTTGGCTTTTGGCAGTTCTTACTTTTTTTTCCTACATTTTCTGACTTCCAAAAGGTATATCTTCTTGCGAATCCGGCCCGTCTTCCATTCCTGGTAGGCTTTCTACTTTCTCTTTATAGATGCTTTTTCATCCAGCTTGGTCTGCAACCCTTCCCTATTAATTTTTTCACCTTGCATGGGATACAGGCTTCAGATAGCTTCTGCAACTTTGACTTAAAGTAATTCCAAGCCTCCTCCACATTAAGATCCTTGAGTTCTTCAGTCCAGTCCACTTCTCTAACTAATTCCCTTGAGTTTTTAGAAGTTTGCCCTTTTGAAATCAGGGACCCTCGTTGGTGACCTATTTTTCTTTATCCTTCCGTTTAGTTTAAACTGAATTAGCTCATAATCACTCAAACCAAGACTGTCCTCTGCAACCTGTTCTTCTATGAGGTCCTGGCTACTTTCCAGTACTAAACCTAAAATGGCATCACCTCTTGTTGATTCAATGACTATTTGTTGAAGAAATCTGTCAGTTATCACATCCAGGAATCTCTGAGCCCTACCATTATTAGTAGCACTTGTCCTCCAGTCTGTATCTGGAAAATTAGCTTGTGCAGATGACATTGTACAACTGGCAGGCATGTTTCCATTAATTATTATACTCTCCACTACCTTGGAAAATTGATATAGTCAACTTGGACTTACAATAAATGCCAAGAAGAGGAAGTAGTTGTATCTTGGAAAAGGGACAATAGATAAAATTGAAATGCAGCAACAGTGAAGACATAGAACAAGTAAAATCTGATGTGTACCTAAGAAATATTATCAGTGCCAATGGGTCCATCAAGAATGACGTTAAAAAGAGACGTGCTTTAGCTACAGGTGCTGAACAGAAGTTGATGAAATTATGGACTTATGAAAACATTATGTTTGGTACCAAAGTGAAAATTTATCAACAGTACTAACAGTCTTACCTATAGACTGACAGCAGCTGCATTAAATCATAGACTATCAGAATAATGAAAGAGACATCAGAAGGCTGGACACAGCAGAGATGAGAGTTTGTCAGAAATTGGCTGGCATGAAGTGGAATGATTTTAAAACAAACAAAGCTAGAAGGAGAGTAGGCTGTGAAATCAGAGTACTGGATCGGCTGCAATAGTAAAGTTTACGATGGTAGGAACACTGTAAAAGACAAAGATGATAGGTTGCCAGAAAAAATAACGTGTAAACAACCAAGCTCAATCAGACCAAGAGGCTGCCCACCAATCTGATGGCGGGACGTGATTGTACAGATGGCGGTGAAGAGGCTGGGCGTAATGGAGAAACTAAGCCATGGACAGGAGTGAGTGGCAATGTCCATAAAGATGCTTTTGGATGAGAAGAAAAAGATAAAACATATAAGTGTTTCACTGCTAGGACAAGTGGGTTGAGAATATTTCTTCAAAACCACAAGAGACTCTTTAGACCTATTACACTCTTAGTGTTGCTCTCCTAAGCTATGCACCCTCACATCTTTCATTGCTATAGGTGGGGGAGAAAGTCACACCTAATGTAGTCAAAAAGAAAAATTTCAGTGCATCTACAGTCTCATGAAATACCAATTACACATTCCACACCAGCCATCTGCACATACTAATCCTAAGAGCAACTGGGTTGAGTTCTTCAGACATATATATGCTACTTTGTTGGAAAGCATTTAGTTATATATTATCATAACATTAAAGTATAATTTAAATCTGTCAATTTATTTTGTCCCCATAAAGCCAATCATGTTTTATAGCAATTGTCGCCTGGCATGGGGACTAGAAGTTTTTTGTCAGGTGCTTATTGACAGAATAATTACTAGTGCCGTGGTTATGATTGCAATATACCAAGCCATATAACAGCTGCTTATAGTCTAATCATAAGAACAGATGACTGGTACACAGGGGAAATGGGTTCTACTCCAGCCCTCTACTACTGACTCACTGTGTGATGTTGGGCAAGACACTTTTGAAAATTTTGGCCTAATTAGTGGTGCCTTGGATTTTGGATGCCTACCTTGAGGCACTTGGAGATTGAATTTCATATCTGCTGAGCAAACAACTCCTCAATCCTTGTGTCAGGTTGCACACTCAAAAACTGAGGTACTCAACATTACTGAGCACTTGAAAATGTATCCTTGACTTCCCTGTGCCTCAGTAAAGTAAAATGAGAACTGTTGGGAACATAAGCATATTATAGGCCTGATGGGAGCTTGCTGTGATTTTTAGGAGTCTATTCTGATCATTTTCAGAGTAACAGCCGTGTTAGTCTGTATTTGCAAAAAGAAAAGGAGTACGTGGGGCACCTTAGAGACTAACCAATTTATTTGAGCATAAGCTTTCGTGAGCTACAGCTCACTCCACTGAATGCATCCAATGAAGTGAGCTGTAGCTCACGAAAGCTTATGCTCAAATAAATTTGTTAGTCTCTAAGGTGCCACAAGCACTCCTTTTCTTTATTCTGATAATGTTTAACAGTTTACACATGTGCAGTTCTGCTTAAGTTTAAGAAATCGCAGAGTAGTCACGTTTGTGAGGAAAATAAAATAGCCACAAAGCTAAAAGAAACACCTGGTGCTGAAGGTGACCGTGACGCATTCTCCTGACGAGTTTCCTATTTGTGAGTAGCTGATCTTTATTTACTAGCGTTTTGCCTTAAAGATTTGTTAGACCCATCTGCTGAGTGATGAATTTCAGTCCAATAGGAATAACTATATATACTTTGCACAATATTAATACCAAGGCACTATCAATGGTATTAAATGAATTTAAGTATGCGGGGTGAAAATTTTTCATATTTTAGTTTATAGCAGAGATTGAATTTACCTGGAGAGGTGGGAAGAGGCGCAAGAGGAGGAGAGTGTCCATATGAAACAACCATTTTTGTACAGGGGCATTTTGTGATTGCAACAGTAGCAAAACAGAACATTGCATATCTGAAAAATGGCAGGACTACAGGTCTGCACCCAGTAGCCATACAGTGATTATCCTCAAGCACTGACCAGGAGAAAAGGTACACTTAATTGTGTGCTATTATAACATTCAGGGCATAGATGCCAATTGGCTTCTAATACCATGGCGTTACAAGGCTCTTGTGAGAGACAACTTGTGATATATTTTCCTGCAAGCTGTCAATGATGATGGATGATTCTATTAGAATGACGGCAATGACTCCATGTTTTCTGTAAGGCCCTCAACATGCAGCAAGAGGTAATGACTTAAGACCTTTAAGATCTCAGTTCTTCTGATCAGGAGTCAGTATATCTTCTTTGTTCAGCTGTTTCTCATATAGCTCAGAAAAGGCTTCTCATGATTTTTTCGGCTTCCAAATCCTTCTCTTTATCTATATTTCTAGAAGAAAGCTAATAAAAGGCAGATTAATCTCCTTATAAAAGAAATGTCTATTCTAACTACATATATTCCTGCTTCAGATACTAACACAGCTGTTGCCCTGGACCAACTAATGTTTCTTTCTACCACTGTTAGACAACCTGACATAACTGTTTTTCCTTCACACCAGCCGTTTTCAAGCAACTATATAAAACAAGAAAACTTATCCTTTCATAGTGTCAGTGGGAAATCCTATCAATTTTTATCCCACATATTTGCTTTGGTAACTGGGATGGGTTATGCATGTTAAAATATGATGATTCATTAATACGTAAGGTACAAGCATGGAAGGTACCTTTGTATTTATAAATGGTAAGAATTTTGCATCATTGCAGCTTGGATTTTCCCAGGGTATAAATTGACACTAAACTGCACTAGCACTTATAATAGTTATATTTTTAGCTATTTTTCAATAAGCAAAATAGGAAATTTCACAGCACAAAGTTTCAAACACTATTTAAATAGCCAGTAGCAGAAATCATTGCTTTCGATAAGGTTTAAAAAAAGGATAGTGTTTCATCTTCACCATACAGAAAAAATTTCCACTCGTTAGCTTTCTAGAGATTTCCTTTGAAAAGTTGCAAGAATCAAAAGCAAAACTTACACAGAAATTGTTTGGACGTATTTCAATAGAGTCTGCATCTGAACCTCTACTATAGGTAAGACGACTTTAAGGATGGCATGCAGGTAGGAACACAGGATGAGAACACAGGATTTGGAGTTACCCAAAGCACTGAATGGCAGATTACCCAATGTAAATGCCACCAAGCTAAAAAAAGAGGGCTGCTTTTAATGAAAAAATAATCTGAATGATTGTAAAAATGGTACTTTAATATTAATTTTCCTGTGTGCACCACATCTGTTTGCTTCACTGACTAAACTGAGTTTTTAAACCACATTTTATTAGTATTATTAGTACTGCACAGCCAGATAAGCTACATGAAAGTGGGCTGGATTCTATTCTAGCTTGGACGTGATCAGCAGAATTGTTCTATGTGCACGGCAGGTCTCTTGCACGTTCCTATAAAGCATCTGGTAATTAGCCATTGTTAGAGACAGAATGCTGGTCTGGGTCTGATCCAATATGGCAATTGTTCTGTAACTATAAAGACTGAAGAATCCTGTCAGCAATGAGAGACTGAAAGAGGCTAGCTAAATTGCTTGACACCAGGCTGAGTATGCAAAAGCTGGAAAAAGATATATTTCTCTAAGTCAAGATATGATCAGGAAGATAAATATGCAAACATTTTGCTAATTTTACAAAGTCACTTGTAAATTGGAATTGTATTTTAGTAGTACTGTTTCCATACGGGAACGCTTGCTTTTTGGTTTATTTCTCCTCCTGCCCCTGAGCTGCTGAATCAAGAAGTCTGCCTGCAGCCTTTAAACCACTGAACAGCAAGAGGTAGCAGCAAAATAAGCATGAAATCAGGAGAAAAGGGACATTGCCCTCTCCTGAGCAGAATGGGGGTCTCTCTGGAAGAACTGGGTTCCCATTCTTATAAATTTCTTTTCTCTGCACTTCTTGTGCTGTTCTGTGTCCTCTGGGGTCTCAGGCTGAGCCTGCAACCAAGGGTAGGCCACTTTGCTGCGGCAAAAGCCCCAGTCCCAGCCAACTTCCCTTTCTCCATTCTCAATTGTTCCAAAGCATAACTGATTTCAGGCTTTTCTCTGAACATGCAGTAACTGAAGCACTGACAGTCTGAATTTCATGCACTTTACACTTTGCTTTTTTCCTTCAAATGGGAAACTTTTCTGTACTAGCAATAAAGTTGTCACTACAGACAAGCCTTACTTATACTTTATAACTTTGCAAGCATTGAAAGAACAGTGATTGAATAATCAACATCCCTGTGAGGTATGTAGCCCCATTTTATTTGATGGGGAAAAAAGAAAAAGGTTACATAATTTTCCATAGCCCACGTCCTCAGAACTCATGTCCAATTATCCATCCTGGAGGTCACACTGCTTCAAAGATTTTCACAGAATATTAAAATTACACTACCCAATGCATTGAAAGATCAGGTTTTTTTGAAAGAGATTTATTGAGCAGTTCAGAGATCACTGGAACTTCCCAGAGTTAAAAAAATTACAAAATGCAGTAAATTTGCTTACAGGAAAGAACTAATTTACATTTCAGACTGTGGTTAAAGAAAACATTGATTCTCTGATGTTCTAAATAGAAAAGATATGACAGTAGAGTACAGCATATGAGGTACATAAATACACACATTTTTTCAGTAAGAAGTAAAAGCACTACAAAAAGTTGTTCTTCCCAAAATTATCCTTTAATCACCATTTCAGGTTAGGAGCAGGTAAATAAATCTTTCGTAGAGAAAGGAGAGGAAGCTTTTTGCAGGAACTTTAAGTAGATCTGAAATAAAGAAAGTGTGTTTCAACAAGTGAGACTTTTTAGAACATTCATATCTTCAAAATTTCTATACAAAATAAAGATGTTATTAATCCAGAACAGCACAGAAAGGACAACTATTTTACTGTACCAAAAATATGTAGTAGTTTGTCAGCAAGTCATAAGCCTCCCAAAGATCCTTTATTTAAAAGGCATTTTTCCATGTGCTTAAAATGAAATATCTGTAAAATGAAATATCTGCAAATGTAAGATGGTTCACATTAACCTGAAAAAGTTGAAAAAGTCACTGAAAAGCACTACTAACTGAAGCTATTATGCAGAGAGCTATGGAAAAGTGCTCCATTTTAGGAGCAAACATTGATATGATGCATTCCCACTATAATATTCGGTACTAAAAATCATTCTTAGTCACCAGAAAGCTGGTGTCCTAAGGTTGGCACAAGCAACTTATAAATGTCAGAAAAGCATATAAACCTTGTTAATGTTTTCAGAAATTCATTTAAAGATAGAAACAGGTCCAAATAGATGCCTGTCTAAATGCATTGCAATTACGTTACAATTATTTTCCAAATACACAGATATGCTCTGTCTTTTCTCAGCTCATTACTGACTCAAACAATTTGCCCTTCTGGGATCAATTGTTTGCTAATAAATAATTGTTTACAGTCACAAAATGATATTAAGGAGTATTCTGATTAGTTTTCCTTCTACAGCCTAATAAGATTCAAAACTAGCTGATTCCCAAGAGTCTAACCTTAACCTCACTGTGTTTAACAGCCCAGGAAACGATGAACCATCTGTTTCAGAAAATAATGGAGGGCCAAGAGGAAATATTGTTTAATTGTAGATTAACCTCCTCATAAGGCAGAATGAAGCATCTACAGAATTAGCAACCACAACCAACAATAGATAAAAATAGTTGAAAACAGCTCTTACCACTGTAAGCCCCGTAACGGTAAGTATTTGTTTTATCTTACAGTTACTGATTTTTAAAAATCCCAAGTTTACCAAGAGGTGTCATCTTCCAACCAACAAAAGACCAGAGAAACCACTGTGGAACATCAATGGACAAAATACTGTTGATTGCTCCTGCCACAACCATGAAGAGGGAACATGTACAAACCTTCGTCCCACCACAGTTTGAACTTTGGGGGAAGGGAATAAACATCCCTGACGAGAAGGACCTGTAACACTATGCTGCTTGGAATTTGGAGAAGGCATAAGGAAGGGATCCCCAAGCTGCTTAGCTTGGGTTAGCCCGCAAGGAGGCACAGAGCTTGCATATTAGAGCAGCTTCCATTACTTTTTGGAACCGAAGACTAACTCGCGTGTCTGTTTACCTGCTTTAACCTTGTAAATTACTAATTTTTTTTTCTTAGTTAATAAATCCTTAGATAGTTTATCATAGGATTGGCTACAAGCACTGTCTTTGGTGAGAGATCTAAGGTACAATTGAACAGGGGTAAGTGACTGGTTCGTTGGGACTGAGAGTAACCTGAATATTGTTGAGATTTTTGGTATAAAGGACCATCTGTCACACAGGCTGGCTTGCCTGGGTGGCAAGATAGAGCCTGGAGTGCTCCAGGGGCCTGTCTGACACTCCGTGTTATGGCTGTTATAGTACTTGAGGAGTTCACAATTGATACTTGGTTGTTGAAATCTAAGTATAGAACACATAACCTGTTTGGAGTGGCTCACAAATGTGGGTGCTAACCTCAGGGCAGACTAAGAGGCAGGGGACAAACCCCAAACACTTTGACAGTTATTCTAGTGTTCTACCATAACTGTTATTAAAATAACCATAAAATTGTGATGTTTTAAAACAAGTGTCACTGCATGATAGCCTGTGGAACAGTGCATTAAAAGAGAAAAAGAACAATGTCAGAGTATCTGTTCCAAAGTGAGATGCAATATTGATTGATTTTAATAAATCACATAATCTTGAGACTCAAAGGATCCAAAACTCTGGAGACTGGCTATACCAAATAGGCAGAATAGTAACTCCCAGAACAAAATAGTTAAAACATAAAAATAAAGCAATTTGAGATTTAGAAAAGCAAAAAACTAGTGAGCAGTAACAAACCTTTATAATAACCAGGCTGTTAAACCTGCGTATTTAACCTAGTGCCAGATCACAAACTATAGAGGTTATTCCAGTGTACAATTCTGTATTGTGATGTCAGTTTTTCCATTTAGCTTTCTTTCAAGTGAGCATTAACAGAAGCCTATGCTGCCTGGCACCAAAAACATCATTGGTTTTCCCTTTGCCAGAAATGGTGGCATAGAGTCTGTTGTTAAAGGGTTAAATACTCAAAATACAAAGAGACTGTTCTCCAAGATACATAGGATGGGAACCCCTTTACTTGATTTTATGCATTCCGTAGAACCAGTTCAATGCATTTGCTTTGAAGGGGAAAGGTTAGATGTATTATCAGTGTGTAAAGAAAAGATTAATAGTTCAAAGTCTTGAAGATCCAATATAGCAAAATTTGCTCAAAATGAATTATTCTTGAAATCTTCAACTTAATTTTGAAAAAGTGAGTCAGCAATAACTCCTTAGCTTCAAATAGTAGTGCTTATTCAGAAAGAATGGGAGTTTGACATTCTCCTGTTACAAAACAACTAGACACAATTTTAGCCATCAGACATCTATCAACCTACGGATATTGAAAGCTTGGGAGAACAAGATAAAATCAACTCCAACCCTACTGTCAAGCTGCACTATCTACTAGGCATCAATAATGCTATTCATGACTTCAGGAAAATTAATAAATCCTGGGATGAATGCTCAAAAAGGTTCAAATACAGGTGAAGCAGACTCACTTGGGTTTTGTTTCTGCATCTGTCACTTGGCGAATGAAGATACCATCTTCAGGATGTTCAATGTCATCCATTTCATACATATATGATGCTGCTATTGCAAGTGTGGTTCCATCATTACTGAAGGCAAGCGATGCTATGCTGGTGGGATACCGGTGGAACTGGCACAGTCGCTTCTTATTAAATGGATCCCAAATGTTTACAAATCCATCAGAGCCACCTACAAATGGATTATGGAAAAAAAGAGTTAAGATATTGTAACTGGAAGAAAACCAAACTGTTATAGCATTTAATGCAACCAGACAGCGACAAACATTATAATGAATTATTTTGTCTGTTCAAGGACACTATGAAGCAGTTTTGTAACACAGAAGAGTCCACAATTAATGTGTTAAAGAAATAAACCTGTTAAGTTTAGGTCCCACTGCATCAAAAGAAAAATTACAACATCTTGTTAAAAGCATTAAGTATAGTGTATCAAGTGTTCCAGTAACAGCTGAAACTTCTTAATTGAAGCCTAACAAGAACTAGATGTACTTAAACATCTTTAGTACCAATAATGTGATACAACCTGATAAGCATCTACTGTACCTGTAGCAAATGTGTTGTGGATGTTATGGAAAGAAATGGCATTAACTGGATAAATCTGCTCAATATTATTCTCCTTTAATCTGTGACATTTGAATGCATACTTCTTCTTCTGTATTTCAGGACTAGGATCCAAATATTCTACTGCAACACGGCCTTCAATAGAGCTTAAAACATAACCCTGCCAAAAAAAAATAAATAAAAATACACCTGTCATCAGATTTGTATGCAGAAGTTTTGTTAACTACGATTAATCTTATATATTTCTACAACCAGACACAAGAAACAATTTTCACAAAAATTTATGAATATTTTCTTTCATATTTATGGTTCCCAGGTATAAAACTCAGGGCCCATCCACACAATTTAATAATTAAAAAGTCACAAGAAAAAGCTTCCTTGCAACTGCACCTCAAATAAAAGCTTAGTGAGTCTAGAACTGTTACCCACAGGCCCTAATCACACCTCTGATTTCACGCACATAGTGGTCAGCAAGTTACAGAGTTGAACACTCCATATATGGCCACCTGCCCCACACACCCTACTGATCACAACTTTCACAGAAGCTCAAAGGGTGACAGGTCATATTTCCAGTATATTATTTCATTAAAACTAGTTCAGGTTAGCAACTAAATTCACAAATGCATTCAACTAAATGCACAAAATAAATCAGAATAGTAATTTCAGAGCACACCACTTGCACTCCAAAAAAGCATCTGCTTCTCTACCTAACTATAGTACTGGCACATAGCAAATTTAAAGAGCTCTTTTTACTGTAACTTTGCCATGGCTTTAGTATAAAAGTTTCTCAGAAATAGGAAAATAATGAGGCTTACCTGAAGCAAGATTATTCAAATCCCAGACTAAAGTATAGTCTGAAGTGTCAAGTTGTAACTGGAACACCACCACCACAAGTATCAGAGATGGAAAGATATAGCTTTCTAAACTCCTGGGGGAATTCTGCACCACTGCGCATGCACAGTATTTATGTCCCCCCCAGATTTCTTTGCTTCCCCGCAGAAAAATGACTTTCTGATAGGGAAGCAAAGGGAAGCTGCAAGAGCAGTCATGCACCATGCCCTAGCTGCGCAGGTACATTGTTTCAGGCACCTGGAGCAACCGGCAGAGAGGTAAATCACTGCAGGGCTGGGGACACCCCAGCCAGTGGCTCCTACCCTGGGAGGGGTTGGAGGCAGGAGAGGATGGGACTTCCTCTTCCCCTGCAAGGAGTGGCTGGGGCTGTGTCAGACCCACCTCCAGAAACCTCCCCCAGCCGCAGGAAGCTCAGCATCCTCCCCCGCTTCCTGCCCCCATCACTCCTCAACTGTGGGGGAGGGGTCACTGTATGGGGAGTTGCTCCCCCATCCACCCAACCCCCATGCATCTGGGCTCCCATTCCCAGACACCTCTGCCAAGCCTCACCCTGTTCACCCAGAACCTCCCTAGCCCTCCATACCCAAACCCCACCCCACTGAACCTCAACCCCTGCATCTGGAGCCCCCCATAACTCTGACCCCTTGCCTCTGGACCCCCACCCATGCACCCAGACCACCCCCTCACTAAGCTCCCTGCACTGAAACCCCCACCCTCCTGCACCACCCTGAGCCCACCACCCTGACCCCCAATTAGCTGCACCCAGACACCCACCCCATCCCCATTCCCCCATCCCCCAGACCACCACACCCAAACCCCTCCGCTGAGCCTCAAACACTTTTACCTGGAAGTCCCTGCAGAGTCTCATTGCCCCTCACCTAGAAACCCCCCCATCCCCCAAACGAACCTGTGGGCATCCAGATCCCCCCAAACCTAGACCCCCCACTGAGCTGTCTGCACCCAGGTTGTCCTACACAGAATCCTTTCACCCCACATTGAGCCCCTCCACACTTGGATCCTGCCTGGTTGAGCCTACCTGCCCCACACCTGGTGCGCCTGGTGTATTTCTACTCACACTAGCTCTAGAATGAATAACTAGGCCTCCCACTGCATGTATTATCCAGCTGTCACTACTTGCACCTGAAAAGTTTGTTCCAAATTGTTCCTTGCTTTCCACTCCAGGAGCACTGCAGAGGCACCCCATTAAACCCTTGGAAAGGGAATGGTGGAAGAAAAGATGACCTTACTTATTCTTATGCAATTCCCTCTGGCTAACAAGGCATGGCCATCAAAGACTCTAAAGGAGTCAAAACAGTAAGGGAGCAAGTAGTAAATAAGCTTACAACAATTTTTAATTAAATATGCTGCATACTACTACACTTATCTATAGCCCAGGCCACACTATTGTTGCAGAATTGAGCGCCTCTTGAGGAACTGATGGCATATATGCCTAAAAGTCACACAGTAACAGTAATCTTCTCTTCTCTCTCCTCCTCTGCCTCTTTTGCTATTTTGGAAAGGTTTAATTGTCAGTGTTCTGATGCATTAACAATCATCCTTTTTTAAATGTGCTAAAGAGGGAAAGGTTAAAAGAAGAAGAGCGAGGAGAGCAAAGAAAAAAGGGTTGGGGCTTTAAGTGAACATTTTAAAACTACACAGTGTTTACAAAAGAACATGGGAACAAGTAGCTCAATAGCTGTCATTAATCTCTTAAAATTAAACTATGAATTCAAGTTAAATAACTTTTTACATGAGTAAAAAATGTACTAGTTGAGTAAGAAATCAACACAAATCCATTTTTGCTACAGAAGATTAAGTTTTTTGAACCAGGGATAGACTTACTGCATAGCAAACATACCTGTTTGTTTGGGAACGCTCTGATGCAACGGGTCTGATACTTCAGACTTGACTCTCTTCTTTGCTGGACATAACCCATGTTCCGCAAATCCCACACCAAAACTCTCCGACCTGCAGTCCCCACAATAAGTCTATCTCCAGACACAGAGAGAGTGTACACCTTTTCAAAAGAAGTTTACAAAAATATTACTAGTTTGTTTCACCTGAATATCCACCTTTTATCATCAAGTGATGAATTAACTGGAACATGCAATTAAAAAACAGATGACCTCTGCAATTAAGTATAGCTATAGATTTTTTTTTTCAGCCTGTAATTTAAGTGCTGGATGAGTTGCCATAGTCTGTAGGAGCCTAGCTGGTCTGGCAGTACACGACATGAAGATGCAAATTCTGCCTTAACTCTGAGCCTTGGTGCATACCTTAAAATACAGCTTAATATTGTAGCATTGTATATGTAGAATTGAACTTTGTGCTGTATTTTAGCTAATATGTACATATGACATTTCAGACTTTAATCACTCAGTCAATTTTATTCAAAATTATCTTATTCCTTATCTCAGTCAGATCCACACAACAAGCCAAGTTTGATATTTCTGCCTTCAGCTACTGTGTTACCCATGGGCAGTTTCTGAGTAAAAAGGGAATGTTTTTACATACATAAATGGAAAATTTCAGACCAAAAAAAGTAATTTGCAAAAATTGTAAGTAACTGAAAGAGAGAAAAGGTTATTCAAATTGGAACTCGTCTTTACTCATAATGTGCACGAACCTGCAGCCACTATCATATTAACCCTGTAGACCAATCACACAGTACTCTACCAAATATTTTCCTTTTGTTTTCTTCCCCCTTATAATCCTGTTTCTTTAAAAAAAACCTCTCAGACATGAGCTTTGTTAATCAAAAGGGAGTATCATTAAGGGGTATGCTGCTAAAAAAAGAAATATTAAAACCTGTTTTCAAAGATGTTGAGCAACCACAATTCTAAATTAAGTCAATCAGAGCAGAGATACTTGGCACATCTGGAAAAAAAAAAAATCAGAGCTCATAAAGTGCAATGCTACTCTGATAAATGACATCATAAGGGTTCATGTTTATTGTTTCCTCAATAACTTTCACAGAATCTTTTAAGTTTGCAAGAGATTGGGTTTCTAACTACTAGATGTGTACATTCAACCTGAGATCTGAAAGAAAAAAATAAAATCAAGCTTGGGTTGTTTTTGTATCCCATCATCAGTAAAGATTCTGCAATCAGAATTCAATTAAGCATTCTGATGACACATAGCCAGAAAAAATCCAGCTAACACACAGCTGTGCTGCTGCCACCGGAATGTTAGTAAGAGTGGCAAGTAGTAAAAACAAGCTTATGCTAAAGCAAGTTAACATGGCTAAATATATAACATTCTACTTATGATGTCAGCATCTCATTAGAACTAAAAAAAAGTTAAATATATTGTTCACCACTTATGCTGTTTAATTTTGACATCTATTTGTACAGCGAAACTAGAGAAGTTAACTGCATTTTCTGGTTTCATGTACTACCCATGATGCTGCTGAGTTTTGCTAACACTAAGGAAATGCTTCATTAAATTAAATGAAAAATTGGTTTTATTTAACACAGTTCCATGTATCTCAGGGTTTTTAAAAGTGTTTTTACAAAACCACCTTTGGTCCTAAACTACTTGATATGGTCTTTCTATATATTATCCTACCTACATTCAGGAACGCTGTCTTGCTAATTAACTTTGTTTCTAAAAACATGCTTGAATACTTGAAATTTGTTCTCGCTTTTTAATGGGATGGCTCTCTAATGTTCAGTCTATCTAAGATATATCAGAAATTTCTAAAGAAATCTAATGGCCCAATCCCACTTGCCTTCCTTTTATGAAAAGGGCAAGAAAAATAGGAGCACAAAGCCAGGACAAGCATTTGAATAAGATTCAGTTTTAAACATAAATTAAATACTTCCCAACAGTTTTATAGGACTGTCAAAAAACTATTCTACTTCAGATTATATAATGAAAAGAATTTAATAGTCTACATTTATATTGACAATCACAAGGAGTTATACATTTTAAATAATGATCATTTTTGACTATTACATAAAATTTGATGCAGGTATAAACAGACATTCACACAAACAATATAAATTTTCACATACATAGGAATAACCACATTAAGAATGTTAAACATCCTAAATCTTCTTTACAAACTGTTGTCACACCTGTATAATAAGCATTGTTTCTACACCTCGCAATCATAAATCAAATGAAACCACTACCATGTAGCTGACTAGATGTACACATTTATCAAAGACAATATTAAAAAAGTGACATAATGAACCTTGCTGAACCAATAAGCAGCTTGATTCAGTGTGGCTGTCCATAAAACGATATTCTGTCAGCAATTTATCATAGTTCTTTACATGCTACATACAACTATAAATAAAAAACCAGAACTAATGCAATTATTTGATTCAGAATCAAGTTCTTACCAGAAATAGATTCAGCTATGTTGTGGGCAAAAATAATAGCTATTTAGATGCAACATGGAACATACTGATAGCTCTAACTACAACTGGACCACATGTATAGTCTAAAGAAATGGATGAAATCAATAGTAATGCAGAACTGTAAAGAGTTCCTTAAAAGTAGCTAGCATCTGGTTATGACAATATAGTGATACAATATATAATCTTCATGTATGTCCAGTGAGACTGTTGCCTACAATGAAAAGGTTAGCATTCTATGTGACTAAAGCTTACAATGTCATATTTTACTCTTTTCCTTCTACACTTGTCAGCAGCAGAGTTGCATATTAATAACAGCGAAGAAATGGCAGCACATCTTCTCTGCTAATGCTGACTAAAATTCAACTTATCACAAAAATGATTAAATGATTTAGTTGACACAAAGTAAATTTTTTCTTTCATATTCTCATTTCTCCCACCATTCAATATACTGCACATCACAAGACCACAACAGAATTCAAAACTACTGGTGGCTTTGGTCTGTATTTCTCATATATCTCATATTTGGGGGGAGGGATAGCTCAGTGGTTTGAGCATTGGCCTGCTGCTAAACCCAGGGTTGCGAGTTCAATCCTTGAGGGGGCCACTTAGGGATCTGGGGCAAAAATTGGGGATTGGTCCTGCTTTGAGCAGGGGGTTGGACTAGGTGACCTCCTGAGGTCCCTTCCAACCCTGATCTTCTATGATTCTATGTCAGCTAACATACAAGTTTCAGATCTTATAATAGCCATAGTGTCAAGGTAGGACGTTTCCTAAGGGCCCTTGACAGTGCCACAAGACATCCTCTCACCCAGTAGACAAACTAAAAGGAAATGCCTTGCTTGGAGGACATTCATTCTTAACCAGTCACTGCATGCATTATATATAGCTTAACAGATGATAGTATACACTTAGTATTAACGTATATAATAGTTATTGTTTAAATACAAACCTTTTCAGGTTGAGAGAAAGTTCCTGCATTGCAAGGAGTTCTGGGATCCCACAATTTGACTGTCTGATCCCAACTTCCAGTCACCATTACATTTACCTCTGGACAATATTCAACACATCTGATAGGAGCATCATGAGTGCCAACTAGATTTTCTACAAGAGAATATATTTATATGCAACTTTACTGGTTCCATTAAAATTCACAATTTCTTGAATGAAAAGTGCAGAATAATATTAATATAGAAGTAAAACTATAATCTGCCATTCACTAATGTGTTGGCATGCTGAGACATCTTTTAAAGAATGCTTGGTCTTCTGATCTTTGCAATCAATACCCTTTTAAAAGTGTTAAATGTAGACTGTCTAGATACCGTCTGAGATTTTCAAGGGAGCTTAAGGGCATTAGACAGCCATGTGGAGATTTTCAGAGGCACAAAGGGGAGTTAGGTGCCCAACTGTGATTGACTCTCAGTGGGAGTTGAGCACCTAAGTCTTAGGCTCTTTTGAAAATCTCAGACATTGACTGTGTATTACAAAAGTTTAATCAG
Organism: Lepidochelys olivacea; assembly: GCF_965140295.1. NCBI lineage: Eukaryota > Metazoa > Chordata > Testudines > Cheloniidae > Lepidochelys > Lepidochelys olivacea. Next base: position 106,388,151 of record NC_140417.1, read on the forward strand.
TGTTAAGTGTGGGAGAGCCATATTAACTCATGGCTTTGCCACTTGAGAGTAATCAGGCACTCCTAACAAAAGGCAACAATGAAACAGTCATAGCACATCATTATTCATTTCACACCTACGTACCACATAATACAAACAGAAAAATAGTATGAGGTTTTTAAACTTGTATTGGTACTCTCTCTATAAAACCTGGCTCCTTTTGTCACCCTAATTCAAACATCTTTGAACAGAAAGGAAAATTGTAACTAGTAAGATTATAGAAACTTCTAGAGTTCCCTTAAATAGCCTTCTGAGACGTAAGGTCCCATACTGAAAAACCTTCCATGTGTCCTGCTGGAAAGCTGGGAACCATTCCTTCCCAATGTCACATTGCACCCATTTTGGCCTCACTATGTCATGAGAAGTCAAATCTTAATCACATTCCTGGAGCAAGACTCAATATTGCCCATCTTCCTGCAACTCCAGCTAGAGTAGCTTGGAAAACAAAGAGGGAAAACATTTTTCTGGAAGGTTTCTTTTTAAAAGAAAAAAGAAATGCTCAGAAGTTTGAATGTTCCCTCATAGAAACTGATTAGCAAGCAGAATGCATGTGAGGCCATAAAAGGGAAGGAGGGAGGGCAAGGGGGGAGGGGAAGATGATAAAATTGCATTTATCACCAGTTACACAGGTGGTATGCGTGCATATACTCATTAAATGTATAAAACTGAATGTTATTTTAGAGTTGAAAATGTAAACATAAGACAAAAGAAAAGATTATGGTTATTGTAGGCAAAGCCGGTACCACAAGTAACCTGAATTTTGGCATTTCCTAATTTTTGTGTGCTTGACTTTGCAACCTTAATTACGTAGGGTTTTTTCGCAAAAAGAAAAGGAGGACTTGTGACACCTTAGAGACTAACAAATTTATTTGAGCATAAGCTTTCGTGAGCTACATCCGTGATGCATCCGATGAAGTGAGCTGTAGCTCACAAAAGCTTATGCTCAAATAAATTGGTTAGTCTCTAAGGTGCCACAAGTACTCCTTTTCATTCTGCTTAGAGTTGTCCAAAGATAAATTAAATCTTTAGTTAGCCAACACAAATATATAATAATGTATGAAAATAAATGGAGCTTCTCCCATTATACCTGTGACTGCTTTCTAAAACACTACACTTAAGTACAAAGAGGGTTCATGAATCAAACAGCTTTTATTCTTTAAGCCGTATCCACCATCTAAAAACCACAGCCATATACTACTTTATTTTCAATTAATTTATAGTTATAAAATTAAAACAAATTCCACTGGTTATTTGTTCACTTAAAAATCATCTATTACAGTATTCAGCCAGCTTACCTTGGTCAGTGTTCAAATCATGCATTTTCAACTGCTGATCTAATCCTCCACTCCAGGCATGTGTAGGATCCTGTGAAATAAGAAATTCTGCTTTATTGTATATGTTCAGTTTTCTGGGCTTAAATAAGTGTTGAGATGTCACACTTAACCTCTGGGGCACACTCCAAATTACCTCCTTTCTTCCTGGAAATTAAGACAGATGGAGATTCCTAAGTAGAGGTGGTGGAGGTTAAGGACCTGAACCTACAATCTGATCCACACAGGTAGATCATGCACCCATTCAGAACTTCTAAAATCAAGAGTTGAGAATATTTTGGAATGAAAGGGTTTTACAACATTAGGTGGAGTGCTTTGATTTCAGTAGAAGAAAATAATTAGAAATTTGTTATTAGAAATTGCAAGTTGATATATTGTACAAATAAACTTTATTTTTTCTATTTTCTATCTGAATTAGTGACACATGAAGATTCTTCAAATGAGTGTCAATGCAGGTTAATAGTCCTATTAACTTCTGGCATGTCCATGTACAAGGGGCACCACATGACCTCCTGTCATAAATATAAAGGGAAGGGTAAACCCCTTTGAAATCCCTCCTGGCCAGGGGAAAGCTCCTCTCACCTGTAAAGGGTTAAGAAGCTAAAGGTAACCTCGCTGGCACCTGACCAAAATGACCAATGAGGAGACAAGATACTTTCAAAAGCTGGGAGGAGGGAGAGAAACAAAGGGTCTGTGTCTGTCTGTAGTCGTCTTGGCCGGGGACAGAACAGGAATGGAGTCTTAGAACTTTAGTAAGTAATCTAGCTAGGTATGTGTTAGATTATGATTTCTTTAAATGGCTGAGAAAAGAATTGTGCTGAATAGAATAGCTATTTCTGTCTGTGTATCTTTTTTGTAACTTAAGGTTTTGCCTAGAGGGGTTCTCTATGTTTTTGAATCTAATTACCCTGTAAGATATCTACCATCCTGATTTTACAGGGGGGATTTCTTTATTTCTATTTACTTCTATTTTTTATTAAAAGTCTTCTTGTAAAAAACTGAATGCTTTTTCATTGTTCTCAGATCCAAGGGGTTGGGTCTGTGGTCACCTATGCAAATTGGTGAGGCTTTTTACCAAACCTTGTCCAGGAAGTGGGGTGCAAGGTTTTGGGAAGTATTTTGGGGGGAAGGACGCGTCCAAACAGCTCTTCCCCAGTAACCAGTATTAGTTTGGTGGTGGTAGCGGCCAGTCCAAGGATAACGGATGTAATATTTTGTACCTTGGGGAAGTTTTGACCTAAGCTGGTAAAGATAAGCTTAGGAGGTTTTTCATGCAGGTCCCCACATCTGTACCCTAGAGTTCAGAGTGGGGGAGGAACTGTGACACCTCCCAAGCACCTTCTTGTAGCTCAGTGTGGCGCTGAGGTGGCCTGCTTCAGTTTCCACCTGTCAATGAGATCACTATAACAGCCCTGTAAAGGAGAAATCAAAGTCTACTTGACAGCAGTACCTTGCCCTTCAATAAAAGAGCATTTGTATAATGCTTCAGAGACCAGATAAACAAAGTCCCAAAACAAAAGTCTGTGGGTTCTGGCAGCAGCTCCTTCTGTTGTATAGTCTCAGGCTTCTCCACTGCCACAAGAGCTTTTGTAGTCTTGTTCAAGGTCTCTCTACCTGGAGAGCTTTTGCCTAGTTCAGGCTCCCGGGGAGCTCGACTCCTACAGAGTCTCCTTTCCTCTCAGAAACTTCCCCAACGGAGTCCTCCAAAGCCTTTTGTTAGGCCCAGATGCTCCTTAGTTACTTGCCTTCCAGTTACTTGAGCCTTGTCTATACACACAGTGTGTTTTGTCAGCAAAAGGCAGCTTTTGTCGACACAACAGTGGAGGTGTACACACTAAAATGCTCCACCTGCCAAAGAAATAAAACCACCTCAACAAGAGGCATGGAGCTTTTTGCAGAAAAGTTAGATTGACAAAGTGTCAGCATAGACGCTGCATTCGGCACATCAACATAACTGGCCTCTAGGAAGTATCCCATAATGCCCACCGTTACTGCTCTGCTTTGAACTCCACTGCCTGCATCAGTTACACAGGCATGCGCCACTCCCCCTTCAAAGCCCCAGGAGGTTCTGAAACTGCTCAGTGTGGAGAGGTCATACAGGACTGCAGCAGTTGGTAGACAGGGAAGGCTGCTGCTGCGGGAGGTGGGGAGAGAGGAGAGCGACTGCTGTGCTGTGCGGAGCTGGGGAGGGAGGCAGGGGCTGATGTCCGGGTGTCCCCCTCTCTCCACCAGCGTACCAGTCTTTGCTAAGCTGGAGTGTGAGGATAGGGGGACACCAGCTGTCTGTGCACCAGCTTCTGCCTCAGGATTGGTTGCTTCTGGCTGCTGTCTGAACTTAAAGAGACAGCATGCCAACACTCACTCTTCCCCGACACACATACTCACATTCTCTCTCTCACACACACACACACCCACCCACCCACCCACTATGGGCTTCTTGTGTTAATGTTCAGCAGTGTCAGTTTGGTCATATTACCAAGTGCTACTTTAAAAAGTGATTTTAGAAGTGTTATGTTTTGGGCACACATAGCAATTATTACAAGGTTCACAGCACAGTTCAAACAAACAATGCTAGGCTCAGAACACTATAGCAACACACATTACTGAATCTCAGTGTTAATATGCTCCTTCAAGGCATCCCCCCAGCCAAACAGCCCCCCACTGGGCTCCTCTTATAGCCTTGCAAGCACAATACTGAACAGCAGTGCAGGATCCATCCTTTCTGACCATCATGGCTGGGTTGCAAGTTACCAGGCAGCTGAAAAATGACTGGCAATCTAGGAGGCTATCCATAGAACGATGGAATTGAGAAACCTCCATATTGTGATGTTGTACCTGCCCCCATGAGCCATTGCAAACCCTTCCCAAAGCACCCTGTGGCCATTGCTACCCACAGTACACTGCTATTTGTGTGGATGCAAGAGCTGCTATTGCGGATGCGCTCCACCGACACAAGGAGCATAGTGTAGGCATGCAACAGCAGTTTAATTACAGCGATGGCTGTATGTCAGCAAAACTTGCTTCAACAAAACTCGGTAGCGTAGACAAAGCCTTAGACAATTAACTATCCCCTGGCAGACTAGGGTTGGCTCATGCCATTCAGTGTACTGTTACAAGTACACTGGGCATCTGACACCCACTAAAGGGTAAGCCATGTGACAGTCCCTTTTAAAGTAAGTCTGAAAACCAGACCCAGAAACGGTTGGGTGTTAAATTTGACTAGAACCAAGGATATACTATAGAAGGCTTCGGTGTAAGTTTAATTAGTCCTAACTGGAAGTGCTTCCAAGAATGCATCAATATTATGGCAGTAGAGAATGTTTATGTATGGGGCAGGACATTTAAAATAGTTTGCTCTCTTTTAATGTATTCCAGAACACCAAAAAGAGAATAGAAATTTAACTGCTTTCCCCTAAAGAATATTATAAATAGCAGTGACAATTGGACAGACATTTTAAAGGATGCTTTGATTCCTGTGCATGTTCTCAGTGAAGTAAAGCACAGGTCAATTAGCAAGACAGAAATTGTTATACCAGATTAAACCAGTAACCTATATAATGCAGTATCCTGTTTCCAATACTGGCCAGTAGCAGATGTAGGTGGAAAGAAACCCCGCAACAGGCAGATATGGAATAACCTGCCCAATAGAACGTTTCTTCCCCAACCCCATTAATTAGAAATGGCTTCTATCCTGAGGGTTTCTATCCCTTCCAAAAAAATTTTTTTTAAAAACACATCCACACCATTCTGACTCAATGTTAGTTATCCATATAAAAGCCTGATCCTTTTTTAATGCTAAGATCTTAGCCATATTGACATCTTAAGGTGATGAGTTCCTCATGCTAGTTGATTGTTGTATTAAAAAGTTTTTTTTATTTGTTTTAAATTTACTGCCTTTCAATTTCACTGAATACCCCTTTGTTGTTGTACTATAAGAAAGGGTAAACAGAAATGCCTGACCTACCTTCTAATTAGTCCCTATATTAAGTGAATTACAGTTTATCAGTTTATTTCAAAGAGAACTTCCGAAGTTTAGTTAAGGGTTCCCCCCAAAAATACACAACGACTGCACAATAGTAGAATTACCATAAATTGTCTAGAATGCACATATTGTTTCCCTACAAGATTAATTAAGAAACTTCCTGACCTAAAGGTTAGACAGATGCAAGTGATTATTTCAACCTTCTCCTGTGTCAAAAATTATTGATCTTTAAGGAAAAATATTCTCAACATAAGATACTTGTACTAGCTATAACTATTCATAATACACTAACTTCTCACATATCCATACTAGCTACCTTCATACTTAACTTTCCAGAACTGGACAATGAACTGAGGAACTGCACTGTTAAATAGTTGGTCTGCAGCTATGGTGGAGGGGCACACAGCACATCACAAGGTTGAGGGAATAAAAGAGGAGAAGATGCATAGAGGCAGCAGGTCAGTCTCTCACTGTAAATCAGAACATTCCTATTATCAACTGTAGATGGTCCCAAAGGGCTGTTATGGCAGTCAGGGATTACCAGAATGCAGGAGCTCCCCCCTCTATGTCCCATACCCTGCAGAAAGACAGGGTGACATAGGAACTCTGCATGACTAAACCCCATGTACCTATGCTGCTGTAAGATAGCACAGAAACAGCTACATGAGCAGACAGGAGAGAGATCTCTGGTCAACATAATAAAACCACCTCCACCAGCAGCAGTAGATAAGGCATCTTTAAGTCAGCTTTGCACACCAGAGAGGTCTGAAGCAGCTCTAGTATATCTGAGGCTCGGAGGCTAAATATTAAATAACAGATGGGTAAAGTTAAAAATTGCTTTAAAAAGCAAATCAATTGTTTAAAAGACAATTCTAGAATATGAATAATGAGTTTCAGAATTGTTGCATCCCCTCAATATTACAGCAAGATCATTGCCTCCAGTTGGTTCTGGCAGGCCCAAGGCCATCTGCCCTGAATTAAAAAAAAAAAAAAAAAAAAAAATTCACATCTGTCTGAATGTTCCTTAAAAGAAGCACCCAAGATCACGAGACAAAAAGTAGAGCAACAATCTCTATATTTCCGTTTGTTTGCTTTGTATATGATTGCACTTTCTGTATAACCCATTTCACTACAATCAATTACCTCTGTTTGTATGGATCTTTGACACAGCAATAGAAAGAATAAATTTAAAGAGTCATAAAACCACAAAAATAGTAAGGGCAAATGTAGCCTTTTTTTTTTTTTTTTAAACACTTTTAAAAAGTGGACTGCATTTGAAGAAGCAACTGTCCCCTTTATTTTAAGGGATTAAAGTACTCTCTTTATAGCTTTGTTATATGACTGGAATCCAACATAACCAAGATAACATACTTACATAAAATGCACAGTCGAGCACTGCTCCTGAATGTTGATACTTGAGTCTCATGGTGTTGGCAGGCACATCATAGAGACGGACAGAAGTATCCCAAGATGAAACAAGCAGAAACTGAGATGTATTAGGACTAAACTTTACGGACGAGATACCATCTTCTGGCGGTTGGTTTAATTTAAATTCGTTTGATCCAGTCATCTGAATTAAGATTATAGAAAAGTTAGTTGTCATTACCATAATTAATAGGAGTTAAAAGTGGCAAGTTTGTGGAATAGTCACTACATCTAAAAGCTAACATACTATAGGAGAACTGTAGAAAATAGTTCTGTTTATTATTTTATAGCACCTAAATGTGTGCTAGGCACTATACAGAAATCATAGAAAGGCATACTCCAGGGATGGCCAAACTGTGGTTCACGAGCTACATGCGGCTCTTTTACCATTAAAGTGCGGCTCATGGAGCCATTCACGCCCCCACCCCATTCTCCACCTACCAGATATGGGGTGGGGAGCTCAGGACTGCCTCGCAGTGGGGTAGGAGGGTACTGGCTTCTGCCCAGCGGAGAGGAGGGTTTCAGGGCTTCGGCTCTGTGTCCCCCTAAACTTCCAGCTGCTAGAGGCTGGGACTGTACGACAGGGCATGGATCACTCAATAATTAATCAGGTTCTGTTCATTCCCTCTGAAGCATCTGGCACTGGAAGAAGACTGGATACGGGGCTAAATGGACCATTGGCCTGACCCAGTATGACCTTTCTTATGTTCTTATGACATATAGAAGTATTTTCAAATTCAGGGATTAAATATCAAATATTACAGAAGTGATTATCAATAGGGATTGAATAGGGTAAAAAAAACAAGGTTTACAGCAACATAACTCAATTTAAGCACCTGCACATTATGGTGATGCTGGTGAAGTTTTTTTTAGCTTCCCCTCCCCACCACAATAAGTATAAAAAAATAAGAGTAAATATCCTTGACTCACTTACTGTGGGCACCCCAGAGGAGGCAAGTTTTGCAGAATTTAAATAAGGTGTAAGAGTAGCTTGGGGGACACCAGAGGAAGGGCATGCCACAAATACACAGGAGGTGGCATAAAAAAAGCAACAGAAGAATGGAGGGCAATACAATACTGTATTGTCTATTGGAGGAAAACTACCAAAAAAGCCAAACCAAAAAAAAAAAAAAAGGGTCACCGATTGGAGTCTCAGTATACAAAATGCTTCAAAAGCTGGTACCATTCCCATAAGCTTCAAGGAAGTTTAGTTACACTATTTATAAAAGCAATTCTAGCTTGTCTATACTGCTGCTCCAATAAGTTCTAAGACTGTTTTAACTTTTTGGTAATTTCTATAGTACAGACGGTCAGATAAGTAGAGAGAGGCAGTTATGTAGGTAGGCAGCGAAGGGGAGGTCAGAAAGTCTAAATTTGATTCAGTGGAGAAGAGTCAGAGATTCAAGGTACAATCAATGGGTTATTAAGATAATTTTAGAAGCTACATTTTGGGTAAACTGAATATGGGTTATGTAGTTATCAGGAAACCCAAGGAAGAAGTAGCTGCAATGTCCAAGCCAGAAGGTGAGGGAGTGGACAATACTTTCATCTGTTGGGGAACAGAGGAACGATTGGATCTTGTGAGTGCTGTAGTTTAGATGAAGTAACAGCAAGAAGTTTTAATACCTCAGATAGGTTAATACATAAACACACATGTATGTATGCGAACACTACGCTTTCTAATAATTTATTAAATAAATATCCTTTGCCAGGGGAGGGGACACCAAAAGATATTTCCAGAGGAAGGGACTGATTTGTGTATAGACTCCTTAGAGGGAAGGAAATGGTAAGACAGGGAGTTATTTGGGGGGAAGAAGGGAAGGAGACAGGGAGAGTGCTTAGAGACTGTTTTGGAGTGGAGAAAGCGTGTTGAGGCTGTTTGGGGGTGAAACACTGGGTGGGGAAGAGAGCACCTAGGATGGGATCAGAGAAACCATGTGCAAAGGTTGGGGCACTCAGGATTGGATTCAGGGACTGTATGTGGAGGCTGGCGGAAGCACCCCAGGCACAGGCCTGGGATAGCATTTGAGGGCTGTGTGCAGAGGCTGCCAGGAAGGCTGAGGCTAGACAGGGGAACCACTCAAGATGAGATGGGGGGAGGGTGCCCAGACAATGGGACAGGAGGCATGCCAGCACTCAGGATGCAATTGGGGTGGGGAGGCCATCTCCAGAGAATGAAGCTGGGAACCAGAAGGCCCACCCATAATTGCAGGTGTGGGCACAGAGGCTGGAGACCATTGGGTGGAGGCCCTGCCGGGACAAGATGTGGGGAGGGGAGGCAAATGCTAGAAGGGCGTGAACCCAAGACAAGAATGAGGGGCCGTGTGCAGAAGCTTGAATGACCGGCACCCAGAACAGTAATCGGGGGACCAGGCATCCAGGACAGCACTAAGGGGTCATCTGCAGAGGATGGCACAGGGGCACAAGACAGGCTGTGTGGAGACTGGGGGGCAGCATGTGTGGAGACTGGGGGGCAGCCCCACCCATCCCAGGGACTGGACTGGAGAGGCCACCTGTAGAGGTTAAGGATGAATGGCACCCAGAGTGACACTGGGGGCCATGTGCAGCAGCGAGGATTCTGGAGGCCCCCAGGACTTGATTAGGAGGGTACCCGTGTATGGAGATGGTGGGGGGCACCCATGCCCAGGACGATGGACTCGTGTGGAGAGGCTGGAGAGAGGGGAGCATGCTTGTACCCACAACGGGATTGGGAGGCGGGGGCATGTGCAGAGGTTAGGCAGGGCCAGCAACAGACACGGGTCCCTGTGTGGAGGCTTGACACAGGGGGAACCTCGGGGGAAGTTGGGAGCCAGGACCTGAGGAGAGCCGGGCCCTCGTGTTGGGGGAGCCGCGGAGGGTGTGAAGGGGCGGACCCCAATATAGGGAGCATCCGAGGGGAGCGGGGAGGCGCCGTGGGGAGAGCCGCGGGCAGAGGAGCTGGGGCGTGACGGGGAGCGGGAGCAGGGACGGGACCGGGCGGGGAGGTTCCGGGAGCGGGCAGCACGAGGGGCGGAGAGGCTGAGGGAGCCGCGGGCTCGGGGGCCGCTGGGGCTGGTTTGGATTCACTCCCAGCTCGGCGGAGCGAATCGTTCCCCTGCAGGGGCGGTAGGAGGGTTGAGGCAGCCTCCCGTCCCGAGCCGGCGCGGGGCGAGGCGAGGCGGTGCAGCCAGCCCGGCCCGGCCCGGCCTAAGCCCCTTTTCCGCTGGCCGAAAGAAGCGGGAAACAACTCCCCGCCCCAGCCTCTCCATTCCGCGTCGGTCCCTCCCGCCTGGCCCACAGAGAGCCCGGCCTACCTTGCTGGCTGTCCTGTTTATAGCGCCTCTGGGCCTGCCACCAACCGCCACTACTCAGCGCGCGCCGCGGCCGCCTGCCCCAACACGGCTCCGCCGCCCCTCCCCCGCCACCGCGCGGGTCCTGCCGATTGGCAGTTTTGAATGACGAGGCGACACATCCCAGCATACCCCGCGTGCACATGTGCAACTACAACTCCCAGCATGCAACGCGCTAACCGGCACGCGTGGCTTCTCTTGGCGAAGACTACATGTCCCAGTGTGCCATGGACCCCGTGTACGCCAAAGGAGCCGGGTCTCTGGCTGGAACCTGGCATGCTGGGACTTGCAGTGTACGTGCCTCGGCCACCTTCTGGTGCAGGCGGAGTTATCGTTTGGCCAAGGGATTCTTTGCCTAGGTGCTTTATGGGACATAAGGAAGGTGGGTTGTGCTGATCTGGCTGGAGTGGCTGCTGCTCTCCTCTGGGGGGAGAGAAGAAGGGAGCTGGTGAACAGTAGTGAAAGGTCAAGGACAAGCAGCCAAAGTGGGATCACTTGCACGGGGGGATCCCCTCGCCCTACAGAGTGTTCTCCTCTGTGGAACTCCATGCACCGGCTTCATCCATGCTCCATTGTTATCAAAGAATCGGTTTCATTCATGCACCCATCCACCCATGGGGAAGACATAGATATAGGGGCGTAGGTAGACTCAGTCTGTCCATACACCCGCTCTCGCTCCTTCTTTGCATCATTTATCCATAAACCAAGTCCACTCATGCACCATTTGTCCATGCATGCATCTTAGCATTAACTCTATGCATGTACTAGCTGTCTCCACGGCCCCCTCCGTCCAAAAGCGCACTTTCTTTTATGGGTCCAATAAGAAATAGAGAGGCATGCTATTAGCGTTTCAGCTTCGATTCTATTTGCTTTTTCTATTTACTTGTATGTATATATATTTAATTCGGAGTCTTAGCAAAACCAGTTGCATTAGAACTGGCCTTGTAGGATTCTATGTTTTTCCTCCTCTTTTTCTCTTTTCTTTTTAAATAAGTACCTCAGCTGAAAATGTATCCTCTCTCTACTGTTACTTAACTCTATAAATCGATATTATTCAACTCTTTAAAGCTTTGTGGGACACACTTTGTACGATATTCGCTCCTCTAAAGGGAATAGTATTTATTCCACTTGTACTCTTCATGCCTCTGTGATGTAGCTGCGGCATTCCCCTTGCAGTTTTGAGCGATTTCGTTTTTCGCCCACTCTCTTTAATTCTTGGACATCAAAAGCTCTTCCTGATTTATTTGCATAATCTTACATCGCATTGGGTTTTATTAATGAGAAATGCAAAGGACAATTAGACTCTAAGAAAAGTCAAATTTGTTTTAATTGGAAATTAATTCTAAACGCCTGCTCCCAAAAGTAAGATAGGCAGTTATATAAAATAGTGCGAATGAACTGAAGCTTACGCACTGATTTATTGTATCTTAATACTACCCACAGAGAATCAAAAAGTTTCACGATTGACAGGGTGGGGGGAGAGACTCTGATTGTAAAGGTTCCTTCAGTCCAATCTGGAATTAGTACTGGCTGCCTTCCGGATCATCCCTAGGAGTAAGCTTCTGCCTTTACCAATGTAAAGAGAGTGGAAAGCAGCCAATTCCACACCGATATAGTCTTGCTGTTGCAAACATGCTGTATATATGACTCAAGATGTCTGCTTCTCACCAAGCTAACAAGGGTAATTACTAATGGACAATAGAAAAGGCGTCCTTTCATTTCTCTAGCTTGGAGGAGTATGTCAAAGGATTATTTTAAAATGTAGGGGGCTACAAAGGAATCTGAAATATTTTTATTAACAATGAACCTCGAGTGAGATATTTGAATTTATTTTTTATTTTCCTTAATATAATGCAATAAATAAGACTATTTTTGTATGTGTGTATGTACAGAGAAGAGCCTGGTGTGATTGTGATCATAAAAAGCTTTTGAAATGCAATAACAGTGTAGTGAAACTTCACATTAATCTCAGCCTCTTATTTCTGGTGTATTTTAGAAAGAGCTGATAATTTAGCTGTTAATAATATTAATTATGGAAGAATCGAGAGTGAAAATGCAAAACGTTTCAGTGAATTTAATTTGTTTAAATGCCAGCTCTGGGCAAAAATTAAAGATGATAATGTGATTAAATGATCCTGAATCATAGCAAACCATGAGTTTGATTTTCATCTGAAAAATATTCACCCGAAGCCCTTCACTATAGTTTATTGAATTTGATACTCCAAAATACTTTAAACGTCTTTTTCAAATGTTTGGTTTTACATGAAGGGAAACACGGAGAGAGTTTTCATTTCATTACATTTATAAGGATGATGCCGTTATAATCCTCAGGCTCCATTTTTTTGGTGGTAAATGCAATGTCCGTTGAAAGTTATTGCTTCTTAAAATATCTTCCTGTATTCAAAACCTTAACCAAGGAACAGGTGGCTCTGATAAAAATGCAACAGTACCTGCAATTTAAATAACACTTGATGAAGTATTTACTTTTTGTTTAAACGATTCACTTCATCCTCTGTACAGAGGAGGCTGCAGGTGTTTTTAGCACTTGCAAGAGAAGCGGCTGAGCGCTAAAATCAATCATGGCTCCGAATGTCCCATTTCTATTAAAAGGAGCTGGCAAGCACTTTACATGTGATCGTGGCATTTAGCAGAAAACACTGCAAACTATAAAAAAACACCCCTCATTTCCGGAAACACCTCTCTGCTCTGATCACTTAATAAAGAAGGTTCATCTTATTTCCAGATAAAGACACCAGGGCTGCTGTGATCCAAACGTATTTGACATTTGCAAGGTTTGGGGACTACAGTCTGTAGTCTACGTTTCCCATTCACGATACTTATAATGGAGGAGGTGAGGAAGAAAAATATTTCTTCACATGCATAGCCTCAGTATGGTTTTCTGGCGAGAAGAGGGGTGTAAATATGAAGTAGAAAAATATCAGACAACAGTGTGCACCTATATAGACAATGCTGATTGGGGGTACATAGTGGTGGGTGTAACTACATTTAGATATTCTATTTAAAAATGAATGATTAGTTGCAGCATTTTCAATATTTTAGAGTCTTTATACAAACTAAAAGTCACTGGTGTTGATAACTTCTGATGCATTTCGCTTGGCAGAGCCTAAATAGAATGGAAAAGGCTAACATATTATTACAGGTTTCAGAGTAGCAGCCGTGTTAGTCTGTATTCGCAAAAAGAAAAGGAGTACTTGTGGCACCTTAGAGACTATCCACGGTATGCATCCGATGAAGTGAGCTGTAGCTCACGAAAGCTTATGCTCAAATAAATTGGTTAGTCTCTAAGGTGCCACAAGTCCTCCTTTTCTTTTTGCATATTATTACAGTTATTGAAGGTCTCACAGTGACTTGCCTAAGCTAAGATTTTATTTTCCCACTAGCCATTTTTTTTTTTTTACTCTTCCTACAGCGCAGCTGCCAGTTTACTTCACTTTGAATAACTCAATATTTCCAGCCCTGTTTTGATCAGTGCACAGTTCATGTTCGGTTGACTTTGCTGCAAGGGCCTCCAGAAGTAGGTGGAATCCCGCTGGTGGACGTCAGGGGCTCTTGTAACTCAAAAGAAAGAATTATAGCATTTCCTGAATTCAGTCGGAAACAGCTGTTGAAAGTTTCTCGTGAACTGAGAGGCGGCACAACTCAAGAGGCGTCTGTCCCTCTCCCTGCTAGTTGTAACCTCCTTCACGGCTAACACCACACATGCAGTTCAACAAGAGTGCGCTTTGCGTTTTGAACTGAAATATGCAATCAACTTGGCAAAAGTTACAAACGATGTTTAAAATGTTTTATTTTCTTTAAAAATATTTACAGATCTGAAATATGTTTTTTTTTATTTTATTTTCAAGTGATAGAATAATATTCAGGAAAAGTGGGGGGGTGTTGAAATTGGCCTATACAATTGCAGAGACAAATAACCAAGTGCCCTGGGCCTTTTCCTACCTGCACATGTAGATAGAGAGACGGCTGCACTTTGTTTTTAAAGTCCCGTGAAGCTCAGAAAGTCAGCTATGTCTGGTGGGATAATGCATGGCGATCGTACATAAAAACACTATGCCAGCCTAGAACATAAACAAACAAATCGAGAAGATCCGATAAATAAAAATAATTAATACACATGGTGTATTTCTTAACATTGCAAGAAGCACATTTGGTTTCCAGTGGATACAGACGGGTGAAATCTATGGAAGGTCATGGCGGCCATCGGAGAGCTATACAGAGAAGGAGACAGTGCCGTCGGCTTTCAGAGTCAGTAGTCGATCTTGTTGTAGAGATTATAGAGAGGTAAGGCTGACAAGTTGCTGCCTGGGTAGTATAAAGGGGCTGGGAAGGCGATCGACCTGGGCACTGGCACTCTCAGAAGGGAATTGTCTCTGAAAACCAGGGGCATCCCCACTAATGTCTGAGCTGAGGCATGAGCCATATTGGCCGCCTCCAGTTCTGCCGAGAGTTGCCTTTTCCATTTGTTCCTGCGGTTCTGGAACCAGGTTTTCACCTGGGTCTCCGTCAGCTGCAAACTGGAGGCCAAGCAGGCCCTCTCCGAGCTGCTCAGGTATCGCTTCATGTCAAAGGTAGATTCCAACTGGTACACTTGGCTCCGGGAGAAAACGGTGCGGGTCTTCTTTTTGGCTGAATTAGCCTGCCTGTCCCCTCCGTCCCTTTGTCTCTCCCCAGAAGACGGGGAGTTTGGAGGGAAGTGTTTCTCTTTTTCCTCCTTCAAGTCCTGTTGGGATTGGGAGAGGAATTGCGTCCTGTCTGTATTCACCGTCATTGCTCCTCCATTCCCCTTTGGATTGCCTTGAAGAAAACGAACAAACAAGCAAACAAACAGAGATATTCCGCATCAGACACTCTACAGCGTATCCAAAAAAAAAAAAAAAAAGCTCTAAACATAGCAAACGCTCATTTTTACTAGCTCCACCAGTGCACAGACACTAGCTAAAGAAAATCAAGTCAATTTCACAGCCGCAATGTGCAGCTCCAAAGTTCCAGTTCATTCTGTTTCCAAGCTCAAGTGTTGAGGAAAGCCAGCTTCCAGAATGAAGAGGTTCTTTACTTTTAAAATACATCCCTTCTATCCTCCGTGAAAATACGTGAATAACAAGGAGTTGGGGGGGAGAGGGGGAATGGTTGGTTGGTTGTTGTTTAAAGGTGTTTCTTTCCTACAGCAGAAGAGCTGGTAGATCTTACTTTATAGCATAACATTCCACAGCCCGTTTATTCCCAAATAATGCTAAGAACTAACAGCTTTCTTCCCCTTACGCGGGAGCTGTAAAGAAGAACAATCTAAGAAAAGCACAGTTATCAATCATGTCAAATGGATAATCGTTCACAAGGGAAGGAGGAAAATATGCAGGGAAAGGACAAAAATCTAAGGTATCTCTAAACCTTTTGTACCAAATCCGGTAAGGATCCGACACGAACTCAGTTTGGCCAGAAATCAGCCCAAATGTTCCGTGAAACACCACCACCAACAAAAACGAAAGAAAAGAACACGCTATGTACATGTTACCGTTTGACAATAGATGTTTTCAAAGGGCTTGTACACCCAAACGCCCGAGACACTGATTTCCCCTGCGTTTAGACAGACCCCTATAAACTGGTCACAACATACTGTATATTCCACGCTAAGATGTAAATGAAAAGGTTTCACCAACTAAAAACCCGAGCGAGAAGAGCGAATGCACGGTGGAGAGCTGTCATTCTAGATATTAACATCTAGCGAGGTGGAGATCTACATACTTCCTAAGGAGGCAAATTTGTCCAGTACTTACTGAGACACGTGAAACTGATGGGCTGGTGTTTGTGGCAAGTTTCTTTGGGGCCCTGCGTCTCAGGACAGAAGCAGCCGTGATGTTTCCAGCTCTCCTCCGGCTCCTCTTCCTCTGAGGACACGGACAGACTTAGCTTCCTGCCCTGCCAGGCGCCCGCTGCCTTGGAACTGGGCTCCCTGCCCCCTTCCGAGGTACCGCTGCCCAGGATGGACTGGATGGTAAAACTGGAGATCGGAGCGGCTGCGGGGCAACACTTGCTCGGGTCTTCTTTGTTGCTCATCCTGGGTTCATAAGAAATAAGAGGAAGAAAGCTCTCCCTTTAGAGCCACTGTCGGGGAAGGTGTGTGTGAGTGCGTGTGCCTGAGGGTCTGGGGCGGCTGGGGGGGGCTTGGGTTTCTTGTCTGGGCTTGTTTTGGTTGTGTTTTGGGGTGTGTTTTTGGCGTGTCTTTGCAGGTTTTCCCTGAGCTTGCCCAGCCGGAATGCATGCTCCTTTCTCTCTCAGATCTCTACTGATCTCCAGGCGGCGGGGTGGCGTGGCTTCATTTGCATGGAGGTTACATCTGGCAGGGCCAATCACAGACTGCTGGCAGCCCCGGAAAGTTTCAAAATTCTAGCCCCCCGCAAGCCCGCTGGTTTTCGGGGGGCTGCTGGCTGAAGTCAGCAGAACTGGATCGCAGCCGCTCATTAAGCTTACAAGTGAAGGGCTCAGTTTAAAGCCGGCCGCTAATAGGGAGAAAATAGATGGCAAACAAGCATCTGTCTACGTGTCTACTCCTTCTCCATCACCTCGTTTGTAACGTTTTGGGTGGAAACTGCGGGTGAACGGATGTGGTCTGAATCGCTTATTTAAAACAGGGGGTTGTTGTTTAAATAAACACATTGTGCATGTCCGTGGGTTTTTGCTCGTGAAATTGATTTGCTAGTCTGCTGCCTAACAAGCAACATTTGAGCATACAGATTTAAAGACAGGAGTTTTGACGCTGCACATAAAATGATATAGGACGTCGAGTAAATGACTCCCTTTTCATTTTGTCCTTCCCAGTGTAAGGGGAAATGCTTTTGTATATTTCCAAATGAACTTTTCAGGAGCCGGGGAGCATTCCTACACCAGAGAGAACACAGCCCCAGCAAAAACAGGCAAACCTGGGAGCAGAAAAAAAAGCCTCGAATTTATTATCATTATTTAAAATAAAAACGCAAGCAAATTAGATTTAGAAAATTCCAGGTGGTAGAGGAGAATTTGGTTTGATTAAGGCACCGGCTTCCATTTTGTAACTAATATCCTCTCTCAGACCTAAAGAAGGGGTAATTTAAACAAGAAGCGTCTGTTGAGTAACTCCCCAACAACGTCCTAATTAATTATTGGCTGTTTTCAGTGGGCCCCTGAATATTATCTAACAACATCCACCGAAAGATCGAAATGGCCCCCGTGCAGGACTGAATGAATCTCCATCCCAAGTTTAACTGCTTGTCTTTAAGACATTGAGCCAGCCAAACAGCTCACGAGTTATATCAGGCTCACAAAGATCTGACTCCTTTCCGGGTGAGCCAGATTTGCCGCTTGTACACTGCTGGGAGATTGCGGGAGAGATGAAAAGACTAAATGGATTTGAGTTGCCTGGCGCCAAGAAGCCTAGGCAAGGGACATTTAGTAAAGGTATCAATGGTAGGATGCAATCCAACCTAGGAAACGCATTTCCTATCCCAAAACGATGCAGGTACATCCCTAACCTCCCCCGGGGGATGTAATAAATCTTTGTGGTGCAGCCAGATACCTATATCCATATTAAAATCCTGTTCAGGTGGCATTTCTATTGGGATTTACAAAATTAATTGTGATCGTTGTAACTACACTGGCACTCGCTTCACTTCCTCTGGGATTGTACATCCTTCATCCAAGACATGAAATTGGAAAGGAAAACTCTCTCTTTCAAAGTCTTAAAACCACTTCCTCTAGAGGAGTTCAATGATAACACGATCATTAAGGGTTGCAACCATCCCGCTCCTTAATCCCGTTACAATTTCATTAGGATAGGAGGTTACTTATTTTACAACAGTACGTAAGGTGTATTCTAGTTGGCAGAGATGAAGAAGGATGTAACCTGTACTAGTGGCAAATCGGCAGCGATTTGAAAGCTCAGTTCACTGTTGGTTTAATTAAAGCCACTACTTCAGGATTTACACAAATGCACAACATAGGTACAGTACACCTGGTCAAAATCTGCCTTATCACAGCAGGGAAGTCTGCATACTATAACTTCTTTTCCTTTACCTTCTACAGACATTTCAAAGGGAGCTGGCGGTTTTCCTAAAGTTCAAAGCTAAATGTTGTGGCCCGGGCCTTCTAGCATGAGAACCTCTGCATTAATTGGAGGGCCAGTCAATTCCTGTTTCCCCCCGAACTTCCTATTTGTAACCGTGCTATCATACAGTGAACATGTTACTTGCTGCAATATATTATCCAAAGATCATATTCTCACCTGATTTGGATAGCACCATGTCACCGTTGGCATATGAAACATTTGAAAGCAATATGATCAGGAGAATTTAGAAATCTTGTTTAGCTACAGAACTGCATCGGACACGGAAGCACAAGGTTCATAAACAGGTCTGGGAAAACCACACTGAAGACTCCGCGTACAAGGGGGAAGCTATTCCGCTAAGAGAAATGCGCAGATAACTATTCTCCAACTTTCAGAGTAACAGCCGTGTTAGTCTGTATTCGCAAAAAGAAAAGGAGGACTTGGGGCACCTTAGAGACTAACCAATTTATTTGAGCATGAGCTTTCGTGAGCTACAGCTCACTTCAGTCCCCGTGCGTTAGATTACATACATTTTCTGATATCCTTATTGGCTTGTGGATGGGTTCAAAACATTTTTTCAACCCAATCTTACACTGTCCCTAATCAGGTTACACAGGGGAAAGAGATCCATGCCTTCTGCCTTCAAGCAAAATGGATCCCACCAAAAAGGGCTGAGGTGAGAGGAGGAAATGGGTTTCTCTTTCCTCTGGTCACATATACTGGGGACCCCCTGCTTCAATCTGTTGATTCTTTTAATAACATGTTTGTTCACCCTCCACCCCCAAAAAATAAAAAAAACAAATCCGGGCGCGGGGTGGGAGAGAATGAATGAGATGGAAATATACAAATCAATATAGACAAATGTCAAGACGTTTTAAAATGACATTTTCATTAACTCCAAGTCACCGTATTATGTCTGGTATATTGAATAAGGTACTTATAATATAATTAGGTATAGCGAGATGACGACTGTTACCCAGACCAGCTGCATAATCTTTAACTACTTAACTACTTGATAGACTCATTAATGGACTAATTGATTAGGAAAAGTGTTCCAACTCCTCTCCCTGCGAGGGGCAGGTGCTGTCCTGCTTTACCACATTAACCTTTTCTGTGCTTTTCAACGGGGTCGAGACACATTACAAATGGTCAGCTTTAATCATGATGTCAGCTCATTAACCCGGAAAGACCCCTCACTGAAATACAATTTAAGAAATCGTCCTTCATTCAGCTCTTCATCCTAGGTACCACCACAGCCCGGCCAAACTCTACCCAGAAAGAAATAACAACTTTCCCTGAAGTTACCGAACACGTCGCCAGCCTGTCGTCCTACAAAGGTGGGCGAATTGGCTGTTGGTTGTGGATTAGCCCCACTTGCCAAAATCCCAAATCCCCAAGCCATTCGGTTCTAGAACCAGGGTGTCGGACAGAAAGGGGAAGAACGCGCGTCGGCCCAGAGAGAATTTTTACTTCTGAAATCTCAAGTCCAGCGTGTTGCGAGAAGGAATAGGTGCATAAATCGTGTTCAGACGGTTTCCTTTTTTCCTATTCTAGCAGAGAAAGTAGCGGAGGGCCGGAGCAGGCAGGGATGAAAGCAAACACAATGAATCTGTGCAGCCCAGCACCGAAAGGCGA